>NW_010286986.1:0-1636 GCF_000700745.2 Antrostomus carolinensis
CTCTTAATGAGGCTTGTGCGGTCTCTATGGAGCTCCTGGTGAGGGGAGTCGGTGCCATCCCATTAAAATACCGGAGACAAAGAGCTTGCCCAGAGCGGTCGGAAGAAGAAAGAACTTTAAAAGTTGCTTAAGAGAACTTCTGAAGAGGAGGTGCTGTGCCTGCGTGGGAAAGCGGCTCAGCCCACGCTCCGAAATCTTCATCAGAGCTCACGATAACTCTCCATGAAATCGCCTCCTTGTCCCGTCACCTTTCAACCAGAAAGCAGCAAATAAAGTGAGGTGTTTTTCCTGACTCGTGTCTACAGTTTTTCTTTATGTGTAATAAAATGTGGCTTTGCGTGATTTATTTGCTAAACTTCTTATTTGCTTTCTCTTCTCGCTTTGCTGGGCGGGTTACACGTGTCTCAAACTACAAAACTCTGTAGATGGGGGGAAACTGCTCGGATTTACCTCTCTCCCGCCAACTTCTTGCCCGATTCACGTGTGTCCCACTGCATGCGGAGGATCCCACCCTGCTCATCCCATCCCATCCCTCTTCCCCCCACGCTGCTGATGCTGCCGCTTGTTACCTGATGCGCAGAGTTCGGCTGCCGCTCCCGTACCTACCCCCGGCTTTTTCCCCGGCTGCGGATTTTCCGCCTGCCGCTCCCGTACCTACCCTCGGCTGGCTCTTGGGTATTGGCGCAGTATAAGGTGCTGCCCTCGAAACAGGGGTGTATCTCATGTATTCTTATGGCACCAAGCAGTTCCCGAAGCTGTTCGCTTCTTCAGGTCTGGAATGACATCGTTTTGAGATGCGCTCGCAGGTCGGGGTAACAAAACTTTGCTGAGAGCTGAGGGAAGTCAGGTGCACAGTGTCCCCTGCTCTCTCGGAGCCCCCGGGCTATGCTCTGTGTCCTATCGGTCCGGCTTCACGCGAGGTGGGGGAAGAAACGCTGACCTGTTTCTCACAGCTGATTGTTTTGTTTTGTTTGGGTTTGGTGAGGTTTTTTTTAATGGGTGTCCCTGCCCGAGTATTTCACGTGCAGTGACTAGAGCTCCTGCTAACTGGAGACACTCATATGCCCTTGTTTTAAGTTAAATGATGCTTAGGAACAGAAGCGGTTTAGAGAGGGGTGAGACTTCCTCTCCTGGATCATTTTGAGGGTGCCAGAGCACTGGAACAGGCTGCCCAGAGAGGTTGTGGAGTCTCCATCTCTGGATATGTTCAAAACCTGCCTGGATGTAGTCCTGTGCAACTTGCTTTAGATGAACCTGCTGTGGCAGGGGGGTTGGACTAGATGATCTCCTGAGGTCCCTTCCAACCCCCACCATTCTGTGAAAACACGTTTAGCTTCATGCGAGGGGTGCCGGCGAGTCCCGTTTTTGTGGGGCTGAGCGATCGCACCCCCCGGAGCGGAGCCGAACCTGAGGACCTCTGGAAGTGTGGTTTGGGTGAGCAAGGGAGGAAATAGGGAGGGAGCTGCTCAGGGCACCGGGCACGGTGCTTTGCCTTAGGTTGCACATTTAAGGGAGCCAAGCCGCTACCCAGAGTAGCTGAGCCGTACCGCGCTCGGTAAAGCCTTACCGGTGCCGAGCCGGGGAGGGCGGCACACCCTCGGTAATCAGCAGTGCCGGGAGCCGGAGCCCTCGTTCC
>NW_010286986.1:1760-3098 GCF_000700745.2 Antrostomus carolinensis
GAGCTCACTGCCGCGGTGGGGAGGGAGATCCCCGGGACTCCCCAGAGCCCTCCCGGCCCCCTCGGCGCCGGGGGTAGTCACGTTACCGGAGGGATTCGCTCCTGGGCTCCGGGGAAACGAGCGCCCAGGGAACGGGGTCTCTCGCTGGAGATCCCGGCCGAGGGGAGGGGACGGGGGGGTGAGAAGGGCTCTCTTCTGAACTGTTTATTTCCTTCAAACGGCAGCAGAGGGAAGGGTTTGGACTGGAAGAGAGCGATGCCTGAAAGAATAAGTTCCAAGACACTGATCAAAGTGCTTCTGTGGCGTCCTAAAACCGTTGAAATAAGACAGTCCATCTTCTTATCTAATTCAAATACCTACTAACTGATCTCCTCCTAGGTTCATCCTTAATGTGATGTCACTGATCCTGTCCCAAGGATCTCTCCATCTTTGATAAGTACCATGAAGAACAACAGGTAGTTCCTTCTGTGTAATCATAATGAAGTTAAATATTTTTTAATTTGCCAGTTCTTAGTTTTCCATCAGGGAGAGATGGCCCTTGGGAATGAAGCTGAAAGAGGATGGTTTAGTAAATATCCAGAGGTCTTTTATGTGAAAAATTCTTACAGAAGTACCAGAGTGGAAGAAGACTGCAAACTGATGTGGGTGGAGTGATGGAGGGAATGAGGAGATGGGGGAGAGCTAAGGCAGTGCTTGGGAGACCTTAGCCTCTGACAGAGAAAGATGGACAAACAGGTGGACTTACAGGTTTTCCTTTCTGAGCAAACCAGAAACAATAAGTTTGTACTTACAAGGGAAGTGGAAGTGGTAGAAAATAAAACAGTGAGGGAAAATGGCATGAAAAGAGTTAGACTTGTAATAAGGGATGACAGAGAGAGACAAGATGAAGCTAGTGGAGTGGTTGTGACAAGAGAGAAGGGGTCCAGATGATCAAAGAAAAAAGGAAGAGCTATAGCACCATCAACATTCAGTTCTGTTTGAAGAAGCTAATGAGAGATTTTCTTGGATGGAGATCAGAGTTTGGGACTTCAAATAAGCCACAGGTGTATGAGGAATAAATTAAGCATCTCTGCCCACTTGTCTAGTACAAACAGTAATCTTCCCTTCAGAAAGCAAAACAGGGCTTAAGCATGTTTCCAGCATTCATCAACACTACCCTGTCCTAGGCTTTACAGAGAAATCTGATAATTGCAAATAATGTAATTCTGCATCACTCTCCTTAAAATTAAAGCATGATCAAAAGCAAATCTATCTTAATGCTGTTACATAACACGAAGCACAAGAACGGAGTGAAATAAAATGACCCATTAGTCTTTATGCTGGTAAGTATTATGCTCA
>NW_010286986.1:3124-10634 GCF_000700745.2 Antrostomus carolinensis
CTTTTAGAGTTTGCTCATTCACTCCTTAAACAGTGGGAATTTTGCCAGCCTTACAACAGAAAGATTGTTTCATAGCATGCAGAAGCCTCTTTCCCACATTTAAATTTGGTTTTGAAGGGGGAGGGGAACATTTGTGAAGGCTCTTCCAAGTAATGCATAGCATAATTGGTATGAATCAAAATGCTTGTCTTCTTGTGTAACTGCACTCAGTCTTTCTGTGAGTGGCTGAGCAACTTCTGATCTCTAAAAGTTATTTAATTTACAGAAATTAATGCTTTTATAATTTCTAATTTAAGAGGGGAGTAACTTTGTCCAACATACTACAAAATTAAATAAAACTATGTATATGGGAATAATAGAATAAATTAGCCTGTTTTTTCTATTCGAAATGTCAAATGTGTTCTGAATTTTCAAAAGTCACTATTGATTTTGGGTGTCATCAATTAAGTATGCCCAGTTGAAACAGCTTTTAAAGTGCTAAACTTTTGAAGTGCTAAAGTTTGCTTGTGCTCAACAATCACTGCTGGATGATCAAGTCTCCTGAAGGTGCATCAAGTCAGTCAAAACCACTAGATGCTTTTAAGAACTTCATGATACATTTGTATAGCCATAGCTGTAACCATAACATTATGGGCTGTGGTAAGAACCGAGTAGGAAGCACTTCAGAAGTTGGGAACTGGCGAGAAAACTCCCACAGGAGGGAGATAAAGCAAACCATTTGTATTTCATTGGCCTTAAAGCCAGCATAAAATAAGTGAGAGGTGAGAATTAGGCACATTAACTCAATATAATTTCAAAGAGTAGTGAGGACTTGGGACCCTTTGACCTTTGGAAGAAGGTCTAATATTGATGCACTGCCAAAGAAGACATTAGCAGAAAGCGATATTTTCAGTACTTTGTATCAACTCTCTTTATTCTCTCCATTATTTTCTGTTCTATTTATAACAGCTAACACAGCACGATGAGGCTTTGATTTCCATTTTAATGGCAAGTTGCTGTTGCAACACAAATTAAATCAAATTTCATCTTTCTTTTACCTGCAAGAACACGGGTGTATTTGCATGTTTAGTTCTATCTAATGTGTGTGTGGCTGTAGAGATGGGCAATACTTCTCATACATACATCTGTACAAAATAAAACATTCCTGCACATAGAATTGTAATTTTGGTAGTTGTCTATCTACTAAATAAACATCTTCGGCAATGGTGATAGTTTAACTTAGCAATATAACCAAGTCTTTTACTCTTTTTCCATGCTGTTTTCTTTTTCATAGCCTTCACGCCACTTCTCTGTAATATAGCTGAGGATGTGCTTTTACCATTGATATATGCTGTTTCAGTAATTCTTCATCTCTGACCACATCAGTTCTCTTTCTCTCCTTTATTCCTCCTCTATTGTTATTCCTGTCCATTGGGATAGAGGAGAGTTGTCTCCTGGGGTGGAATTTCATAGAATCATAGAATGGTTTGGGTTGGAAGGGGCCTTAAAGACCATTTGGTTCCAACCCCCCTGCCATCAGCAGGGACACCTTCCACTAGATCAGGCTGCTCAAAGCCTCATCCAGCCTGGCCTTAAACACTTCCAGGGAGGGGGCATCCACGACTTCCTTGGGCAACCTGTTCCAGTGTCTGACCACCCTCACAGTGAAGAACTTCGTCCTAATATCTCATCTAACCCTGCCCTTTTTCAGTTTAAACCCATTTCCCCTTGTTTTGTCATTAGTTGCCCTTATGAAAAGTCCCTCCCCAGCTTTCTTGTAGGCCCCCTTCAGGTACTGGGAGGCCGCTATAAGGTCTCCCCAGAGCCTTCTCTTTTCCAGGCTGAACAGCCCCAACTCTTTCAGCCTGTTCTCAAAGCAGAGGTGCTCCAACCCTCGAATCATCCTGGTGGTTTCCTCTGGACTTGTTCTAGCTGCTCCATGTCTTTCTTGTGATGGGGGCTCCAGAACTGGACACAGCACTCCAGGTGGGACCTTACGAGAGCAGAGCAGATGGGGAGAATCACCTCCCTTGACCTGCTGGCCACGCTTCTCTTGATGCAGCCCAGGATACAGTTATTGGCCTTCTGGGCTGCAAGCGCACATTGTCTGCTCGTGTTCAGCTTTCCCTTTTCTCAGCTTCTCATTTGTCTCTTAGAAGACTACAGTGGAGATACCTGTTTCTGAACTTCTTCCCTTGAGCTGTCTTTATAATCAATGCAGAAAAAGAAGCATTTTTAGGGCTTAGTTAATCTAAATAATTTTTGACATCTACATTAGGATGGCATGATTCAGCCCATTAAAGCATTTATTTCTCTCCACTTAAAACAAAGAGAATCAAGAGGGGCTATCTCAGTGTAGTCACCTACATTTAGGTAAGAAGGAATCAACATATGAAGTGAGAAGTCATCATGTAATTCTTCTAATAACTTGTCAAGTTGCATTTTAGGATGCAAAAATGCACATTTTCCTCCTTCTCATCATCTGACCTCCAAGAGATCATATTGATCCAAATAAGACTGACATTAAAAAAAAAAAATCATTACAAATCAATACAACTGAAATGTTCAATATGCTTCCTGGGTTCTGAAACTGCTTGGTGAAATTTTCTTTTAATATCAGCAGTTAGGCTGACAAGAATATACTTTGATGAGCAGAGCATGAGATCCCACTCTTATGGTTTCAGCTTTTGTACTCCAGACTTCTTGAACCCTGGATCCATGGACTTCTTAGCCCTGGGATTGTGTTCCTTTGACCTTCACATTCTCTCTTATATTTGGGATCTCTAGCCTTGAAGCTGCTCAATACTTAAAAATTAATGGGAATGTGATTTCAACATTCACAAAAGTTCATTGAACTCAACACTTAAAATAAAGCTTTTCTATATCTTTGTAATAATACGATGGTTCAAACATTTTTTAATTTTAACTTTGTGTTTATTATTTTTTAGTCAATATTTTTATTTGTAGAACTATAATTGTCATTTAACTTGGATAGATAATTTCTCTACCTGGTGAGATTTCTTGTGCCATATTAATGGAGAATAAACACATATTTACCTCTCAACCTTTGTTTTTCCATGATGTGCAAGCTAAATGCTTTTAGTTTCCTCTAATTAACCAGGCTCTTCATTTCCCTCATTGTTTTAAGCCTTTCAGTTCACCTGTCCCAGCTGAATTAATCCTTCTTGAACAAGAGAAAACTGAACTGTTCACAGTAATGCAGGTGAAGTACCACCAATACTTTCAAAAAAATAATATTAACTTTCAATTCTGTGCTGTCCTTCCCTGGGTGGACAAAATGGACCTGGTATGCCTTGGAGGCACATTTTCCTTTTATGTGATAGCATTATATAGATGATTCTTCTTGGTGCAGTCACTTGCTAATGCAGCTCTTCTTTTTATTTTGTCTTTTCAGCCCACACAATTATTATTCCTTCAGTACTGGACCTCATACCTCATGCTGTTATACTCTATCCACTTTTTGCTCTTTTAATCCTCAAGGAAAAAAAAGATCTTGACATTTCCCTGTATCAATATGGGGTCCCAACTTTGTATTATCACAAAATTTCATCAGTTTTCTTTGTGTTTTGTGACGTAATACTTCTGCAACAGACAAAATTAGTTCAATGTAGGTTATCTCCCTCTGGTCCAACAATTTTCTTTCACCACCATCCAGGCAGTGGTAGCAACAGACTGTGTGTGGTACCCTAGCATATGTGCTTCCACGGCTAGATCAGTTTAGATCATCCTCCCAGGTACAGAAAGTCCAAGTCTAGCTTTTATTAAATAAAGATGATAAATTTAGTTGGTACAGCCACTTTGTATAAGCTCACATTGAATTTTATTCCGTTTGTCTTTACCTGCATCTTTAATTTTCGATCGTAGAATACCGGTTTCGAAGGGACCTCAAGGATCAACTGTTTCAGCCTTTCTTGGCAAAAGCATGATCTAGACAAGACAAGCCAGCACCCTGTCCAGCTGAATCTTAAAAGTGTCCAATGTTGGGGAATCCACCATTTCCCTGGGGACATTATTCCAATGGCTCAATGTTCTCAATGTGAAAAATTTTCCTTGTGTCCAATCAGAATCTCCCCAGAATTAACTTGTACCCATTACCCCTCACATTTTCCATGTGACTCCTTGTAAAAAGGAACTCTCCATCTTCCTTGTAGCCACCCTTTAAGTACTGGAACATGGTGATAAGGTGTCCCCTGACCCTTCCTTTCTCAAGGCTGAACAAACCCAGTTGTCTCAGCCTTTCTTCATATGGCAGGCTTCCCAGTCCTTTGATTAACTTCATGGCCTTTCTCTGGACCCTCTCCAGCCTGTCCACATATTTTTTGCATAGTGGGGACCAAAACTGAATCAAATATTCCAGGAGTGGCCTGACAAGCACTGAGTAGAGTGGGATAATGACATCTTTAACTCTGCTGGAGATTTCCTTGTTGATGCAGCCCAGAATCCCATTGGCTTTCTTTGCTGCAGCAGCATACTGTTCACTCATATCAAGCTTGTTGTCCACCAGGACCCCCAAACCTCTTTGTACAGAGCTGCCCTCCAACCATGTAGATCCCAATCTGTGCTGCACTCCTGGATTATGTTTTCCCTTTCCTTTCAAATTTGTTCCTGCAGCCTTTCCTACAATTATGAAGCATGAAGTTTTTTCAATTCTTTCTTCCTTTGCAGCTGATTCACCACCTGAAATACAAGTGCCATGTTGTCACATACTCTATGGTAGACAAATGGATTTTCCAGAGGTGACATCACTGTTTTAGTTTTCTCATTACTCCCTGACTACTTGTTTTTCTGACTTATTGCTGGCACAATTCATGCAAAAAGAAACAGCAGTTGTGCCAGCACCATAAGAAGGGAGGAGGAAATGGCTACTGAAGTGTGGGAGCACCACAGCTACAGGTGAGTCATGGCAAAACTGCTCTTCAGGATGCATGTGGGAGTCAAGCTCTGTGCCACAGCCAGAGAGAAATCAGCACTTCGCTATTGACAGTGAGGACCAGAGACCACATTCAGCCCCTTTTCACAGGGCCCACATGTAACTCTCTGTCCTTTCAGAATCCATGACACCATCTCTGAGATAACAGATATTAAGAATTCCCTGCTGTCAAGTGTATTCAATCTCTCTGACATCATCTCTTTACTGTAGATATGTTAAATCCTCACCTGCCAGCTTGCCTTGTCCCCAAGGCCACCATTATTGTCCTTATTGAAAACTATTGCAAAATCTTTCTTCAGATCAGCAGCTGGTTTAAGTTGATTTTCAGATTCGCCTTCCCCCGGTAACTCCTCTTTCCTTTTTCATTTTGTTAATGTGGTGAAAGGGCATTTTATTCATTTTATAAGTCTTTGCAAAGCCGATTAAATTTAGGTTTTTGCCAGTTTCCATTTTATCTCTTTTTTATCTCCCTAGCAGTTGGTGAACATACCTTTTCCTGTTCCTTCTAGCCTCATTTCTTGCCCCTGGTATTCTTTTCTTCCAACTAGGTCTGGAACTTCTTCTTAGACTTTTTCCGTTTTGGGAAAATAAAGAAAATAAAGAATATTTTTGTATCTTTAGTATGAAGAGATGCCAAGTTTCCTCCGCATTCAAGTCCCTAATGTCCTCAATACAGATTGCTTTACTTTCCTATTTAGCTTCTTTAATTCATCAAAATGTGCAAACCCCCTTCTTAGTTATGCCTGTTTTGTTTATTCTTCTATTTAATTTAACCAAAACAATATCATCTGCTTTCAATACAGGCTTATTTTCTATGAAAGGCTCTTCAGGGATGTCTGTTTTTTATCAAAACAAAGGCAGGGGTATGTTGGTAAACAGACTCTGTACTGAAGAAATCTACCAGGTGTATGTCCAGAACTCAACAACCAGTAGTATGTTTCTTATCTTCTTTACATATAAGGAGCTGCAGTGTCCCATCATTAAGTTGTTTCCATTAGTATTTCCCTACTAAAGCAGAGGTGATTTCATCCTACCACAGGTTTCTGCATCCTTCCCTGCACATTGTCTTTACAACTCTTCCCCAATGCAATTTTGGCTTTTACTAGGATATCATCCCCTCTCTTTATTTTTCTTTTTTTCTTCCTTTTTTTTTTCTTTTATGATGAGTATACACCTTTCAGTTAATATTTCTCTTCTCTAATCATTGGTGCAATTCCATTCTAATAGAATTATTTCCATAAACTTGAATTTTAATTTCTCACTGTTTTTGGATAACCTGTTTTGCACAGGTTATACTGGTATTCTTTTACTGACTCTTTTGCTGACTGCCATTTTTATTATCAATTGAACTCCTCAGTCTTAGAGCTCCTATTTTCTGTATTTTTTGCCACCTACTTCCTGAGACCAAAATTCTACCTGTATATTATTTCTTCTCAGGCTCTCTTCTCAACTCTCAATTTCAAGTTCTTTTTATTCTTCTGCCGGTTTAGATTGCTGTCCTGGTTTTGCTAGCATAGAGTTAATTTTCTTCTTAGTAGTTAGAATAGCTGTGTTTTCATTTCAGCAGAACTTGTTATGAGAAGAACACTGATAAAAGTACTGGTGTTATCAGTTGCTGCTGGAGCTCAAGGCCACCGTGCTTGGCTGGTTCACAGCTGCATCAGGACTGGGAGGGAGAAGTGCAGTGAATAACAAAACCCAGAACTGGCATTTGGATGTGCCAATGAAATATTCCATATCGTATCATGTCATGTCAGTATATTAACCAGGGTTGACCAGAAATCGAGGGTATTCTCTCAAGAATCGCTCCAGCTCACTCTTTCGGAGTTTGGGTGTTGGGACTGTCTCAGCTCTGGGATCACTGGCTGGGACAGGCTGGTCAGCGGGCGGTGAGCAATTGCACTGTGCATCAGTCACTTGTATAATTCTGTTATCACTGTTGTTATCGTTATCATTTTGTTTTAATTAGTAAATAGTTTTTATCTCAACCCGTGAGTGTCCTTGCCCTTTTCTTTCCAATTCTCTCCCCTACTCCCTGGGTGAGGAGCAGGGAGGGTGACAGAGAAGGCTGTGTTTGGCTGCAAGCTGAAAGCAAATAGGGTGAATTCACCCAAACCACCACAATTGCATGCTGGTATCCCATATATTTAGGTGAAGTCTGTCTATGCAGATATAAAACTCTTCTCAGAGAATACCTCCAAATTATCAATACTCCAAGTCTTTCTACATTACTTCTACAATTATTTGGTCATGTGCCCTTAACTCATCTCACACTTTTAATTACAATTCTGTTCTCTTCTTGGAGAGGAAACAGAGTAAGTTCATCACAAATTCCATCTTATTTTCTGTGAGGCTTGGTTCAAACAGTAACCGGCTGAGAAAATAAATCTTCAAAATCACTCATAAAATAATAACTTTGTTAACCTGTTAATAATTCCAAAAGTAGAAGAGCAAAATAAAAAGCCAGTGTTTTTCATTTGCAAATTAGGAAAATAACTTTAACAAAGGAAGTATCTTTCAGTGAAGGAAAGTAAACCTTGCCAGTGAATTTGGAAAAAGTGAAAATCGGAGACCTAAGAA
>NW_010286987.1:0-38097 GCF_000700745.2 Antrostomus carolinensis
TCTGTCAGGGCCTTGGCTTTCCTAACCTGGTTGTCATTCTTCTTGTCACTGTAATACATTTGCTGCTAATAATCCATTATGTTTTATTTCAAACACAGACTTCTACAAATTGCCATTAGGAGCTGTGGCTAGTATGATACAATAAGCAATTTCTGTCCTAGGTACTGTAATTCAGCTTTCAAATTGGCCTGAAAAGTTACTAGCCCAGGCATAAAATCTGTTTATTTAACCTTTATAGTTAATGATAGTGAAAATATCCAGTGTTATTTTACCCTCCTGCCAAAATGCTCTCTCATCCAGGCCTGCTTTTGAGTCATAATTTACAAGGCGGCAACTGTAATTTCTCTAGGAAAGCATCCATATATACCTATTACTGCATTACGCTTCCAAAATTAAATTAAAGACTTGAAAAATCAAAATATTAACAGTTTAAAACTCATTTACACTATTCAGAGGTGGGTCACTCTGTACTGAACAGGTGGTCTTCTGTCTACAGGACAGAAATGTTTCTTAATTAGGCTGCTAAATTTTTCATTTCCATCTACAGCAAGAGATCCGAGTCTTGGATAGTGCTTTCGCTTTTCTGATTTCTTCCATATCTTAAGTAATGATTTGATTTTGAATTTCATTCAGAAATTCGTTCCCTCTGCCTTCTTCATGGACACCTACAGAGAGATGAATTACTTTCCCAGGTAGTGGCTTGTTAACAAGATGGGAGCGTGAGGAGGGTGTGTGAAAGGATATTGAGATCTCCACTCTCAGTTCTTAAGTCTTTGTGAAATAAGCCCATAACAGGCTCAGTGATTAGTTCAGGAGAATTTCTCTGGAGATCAGTAGGTGGCTAATAAATACACTATGTCTTCTAAGTCAAGTGAAGTGACGTCTGAGAGTATCTTAACAGCCCTGAATATTACAACTCAAAAGAAATGCAATGCTAATTAAATCAAAGGGATTTTCTAGGTGTTGCTGTTCTTTTAACATCCTCAGAAAATTCAGAAATGCTGCTAGTTTTTGGAATAATGCCTTTATAGATTAATGCTACTGATTAATAAGAGCTGTTATTTATGGTGAAAAATCACACAACTGCTGGGTCTAAAGGCTTCTTTGGGGCTGAAAGCTTTCTGTACAGAAAGTTGTTGTTGGGAAACAAGGGACTGGTGTGTTACTGTAAAGGATAGGTTGTAAAAGGGATGCTTAAAAGGGGCCCAATATGGTTTGGATCGCAGCCAAGGTCTTGCATAACAGGATGCCTCATAAAAGAAAGGCTTAGAGGGGTATGGTTAAAAGACAGACGTTTCTTTTGAGCAGAGATGTGCCAATGGGAGGATCACTGACAAATCTTTGTTCACTATTATGTGTGCATATAATTAAAAAATGTTGGTGTTTGCAGCCGTTCCCAGATGATGTTGACTGGTTTAGAGAATTATAGTTAAAAAAAAATAAAAATTAGAAAATACACACCAAGTGTAGTTCAGCTAGGGAAATTTTTCTGTGGGTTAACTGACCAGATTTTAATGTTCTTCAAGGAGCACAAGTAGGAATGTCTTCCAAACCTTGCAATCAGAAGCATAGTGTTCAAAGATAGATGTGATTGCTAATCAGGGCCAACTGCATCACAATGGCATGTGACAGCATCATGTCCATCCCTGGGCAGTCAGACGGGAGTTCAAAGACAGCCATTGGCATCTAACGGGCAAGCCAGGAAACTACTAGGTTTGGTAGCAGAGACTTTATTGGAAGCTGGAGAAAAATTATCTTTGTAATGACAACTGAGATGAACTTTCAACTCCAGCTTAATTTCCTTGCAAGTATTTGCATTTTCCTGCTTTACATTTAGAATCCACTAATAATAGTTTAGAGCAAGATGTGTAAAAACACCATTTCTGACTCCTTTCCATTTCTAGAGGCAATAATTGGTGTCGTTCTCCAGAAACCACCCAAGTGTGACAGGATGACCACTAGCCCCAGCATCAGGGCTCAGGAACTGAAGGAAAACCACCCCAATGGAAATGTTAACACAATCTCTTTATGATCCCTTCCCACCACCATTATAAAGCTTTTTCTTGAATCTACTGCTGGTTTTAGTGCAATACATTCAGGCTTTCCCCATTACCTTAGGGAAAAGGTCTCTGACAAAGCCCTGTCAGGCTCCTTTTAGTAGTTCCAGACCCAGGATCAAACCCTTAGTCCTATATAAGAGCCACGAAGCAGGGCTGTTGTTCCTCAGCAGCCATGTACATGCTGCCTCCCAGGCACCCCAATCCTTTCAGTCAATACGTGCCTTGCTACATTCAGTTGGAAAATGCCTACACCTGGCAAAGCTGGTTCTCTAAGACAGGTTTGGTCACCAGCCTTTCCTCTGATCTCTGCTGCTTGAGGAGAACAGCTACAGCTCATCACAGCAGTTCAAACACACAGGAGGGGTGGCCTCGTTTTCACTAATAGTAAAGCACTGATTATGAACATGCAATCGGTCACTGCCCTTCTCAAAGATTCATGTTCCCTGATTTTTAGAAACAGACCAAAAGAGCAAGGCCACTGGGATTTCACTCAGATAACAAATAAAACCTCCACAGCTGCTGCTATTAAAAAGATGATGACTTAAAAGAAGAAATAAAAATATGCTAAGTGGCACACCCAGTACATTTTTTTTCCAAAAGAAAACCTGAGAGTTGCATTAAAAAGTCCAGGAGAGAACAAAGCCTTTGCCTGGGTTCTCTCAGCACCGTAGACAAGCTCTATGGTTAAGCTCTTCAGTGAATAAATACAGACATAAGTATACATAACCTAGACATGGCTTCCTCACTCTGTCAAAGAAACAATGATTTTCATTTTACCTCAGACAAAGTAGTTAAGGAGATGTAAAGGTTTCACATCCTGCTTTCAGCCTCAGTCTGGGACGTCTAATGACTTGCACCTTTCAAACCAGAAAAGCCTGGTGAGCAAAATTGGCAATTGCATTGCCATTTTCCATCTCATTTCCTGCTTAATCTGGATGGTGGGAAAAATTACTATGTAATGTGGCTGCAGGCTGAATCTTTCCTCATTCACGGGCCAGGTCTGAGCTCAGGAGAAGCCTCACTGAAGGAGCTGAGGAAGGACAGATGTTTTTGAGAAGAGTATCACCAGCAACAGATGTACCTATATGGTCAGCTCCTGGGCTGTGCCTCCCACTGCCGTGGGAACTATCAACCCTGCTGTAGTTTTGGTTCTGGAAGCAGAAAAGGTTCCTCTGAGCTCCAGAAAGCAGTGGCAGCCCTTTGGTAGAGTAAATCATTACTTAACAAGTAATGAAAAATCCTCTCCATATGCTGAGCATCCAAGAATAACACGAAAAAATATTTTAAGTGCTCTCCTTAGTATCAGATTTTGTTTAACTATTGAAATGTTTATGTCTAAGCAATTATACCACAGAATGCAAAACATACTTTCTCTACACAATGCTCTTCCAAAATGGTGTGCTCCTGTGCTATAGTTTGTGGGGTGATGGTTTTTTTACTGAACAGCTAATTCTGTGTTAAACTGCTTGATGAAATAATGTGTGATGGACAGAAACAGTTTATTGGGCCACTGCAGTGGGAAGGAGAAAACACGTTGGCTGAGTAGTCAGATCTGATAGAAAGACTGGGAGCCAGATAGCCTTCAATAAACATTTTCAGACTTAGCTAGGAGTCCTCTTCAGTTAGACATCTGAGCACAGATCTAAACCAGGCTTGTATCCATCCACTTTAATTACACACCTTGTGTAAAGTAATTGCATGCCACTTTTAATACATTGTGGCCTGAAGCTAGTCTTACTGATGTCTCATTTCATTTGAATGCATTAGGTTCAAATCTCAGATTAAAAAAAAACACAACAAAACAAAAAGCAAAAGTGGAACTTGTAATAAGTAACAAGAGGAGAAGGAGATCCATGCTGGAGTTTATGTCAGTGGAATCAGAGATTAAAGTGTTATCACTCAATATATCTGCCAATGTTTTGATGTAGGCCTGCTATTGTATATCACCAGTTTCATTCCATCAGAGGCATTAAAAATAAAATAAAATCAAAACTTGCCTCAACACAAAATGTACCTAAAATTCTGGCATCACTATATGTTTCTTTTTTGCTTTATATGTATATATTTTTGTATAGTTTGGAAAGTAACCACAGCATATTCTAGCAAGAGTCAGACAGGTCAATCTCTGTGAATTCAAGATAAAGCTGTATGCCTTGAAAAAAAAGCCAGGTCTGGAGACCAGGCTTGAGATAAACAGCCATCTGAAAGATAATAGATTTGCCTGACATTGTTGTGTCCAGTAAATCATAACAAAACTTCAGAATACTGGAGAAAGGCCAGGAATTGGTGACTTACATTATTGTTTTATTATCACATTTTGGAAAGGTAAAACTAATAGCACTGTTTACTTTAACTAATATTAACTAATTCTTAACTCATGGCTGCCCAAAATTATCCCGCTTCAGACCACAACATCCTTGCTTTTCAGCTATGCTAAGAAAACAGCTTGCCAGCTACATCTGAGGAAAAAGCAGCTGGAGAAGAAGGGAAACGGCATTTGGGAGGGCAACATGCACCTGCTCGGGCTGCATTTCCAGCTCACTCTTCTTTGTCCTTTTCCTGCAATGGAGTGATTCCTGTAGAAGCTTTTTGCCCTGATAAAGATGAATATAAATAACGCTGCAAAGAAAAACAAAAAGGCAACTATTTTCATAGTCATATTTCAGAATTTTTTCTGTTACAGAGCTGTGTTTCCCAAAGGCCTTTTCACAGAGCGCATGTGGTGAACACATGCAAAATCTGCAGTGGGCAATGTGAAGTAGTGAACACGTGTGCAGGAGTGAAGTACAAGCTGTGATATACAGTACTGGTTTCTGGGACAGAGGCAGACAGACTCTGTCTGTGGCTTCTGGTTTGCTTGCTTGGTTTCTTTGCAGATACTGAGCAGCCTAGGAAACTCTGAGTATTTTGTAAACAGGCACTATGGAAAGCAGAGCCTTGGATAGAACTGGTGTCCATGTGGAAGGCCTCTGATGGACCAAACTACTCTCAGTTCAACTGCTGTCAAGAAATAATGCCCTAGAAGGGGAAGCATCTTGCTGGGGTCTGTGGATGTCCTGCAGCAACCAGGCACTTATCTTGATGGATTCAGACTGTTCACATAACACTGCCTAGGATGCTAGTGAGGTGGGACCACCTTGGTGGGACCTTTGACCAAGTTACCCTCCATGGTTAAATATAACTTCCCACAGCCAAACATCAGAGAAGAAAACTGTTGTCTTGAATCCTTGCATAATGGGAAAAGGAAGAGTGACTAATTCTCGAGTGCTGATATTAGTGTGTATCTAAACTCCTAATGAGTAGACTGTAAATATTTGCTTAGAGTTTCTTGCTTTGCAGGGGTAGACAAAACTCTCCGCAAACCACTTAGTTTTTACCATACTTTTATTCTGGTATCTTGTTTTAAAACATTTTCATCAAAGACATACTAGAAGGGTTTGAAGGATGCTTCTGTGTTAGTTCACAGGGTCAGATTCAGAGGTGAGCTGTGAGTTAACTCTCTGAAGCTTAGATCTCAATACATCTGTTAATCGCTACTCTCTCCATGCGGAAGGAGGCTGCCTTTACAGCACCTCTGCAAACAGGCAGGACTGAACCCTGTACGCGATCCTCGCTGATGGGATATGGACCAACACAGACTCAGGCCTTGTTAGGACAGGATCGCGTGAAGAATGAGCGAGTTTTGCCCATTTCATCACCAAACTCAGACTGAACTGAATCTTTTAGATGGTACCTGCTCAAGTCCCATTTTTCTGGAATTCTCCCCCTCATTTTGAGTCCTCTGTGCTTCTGCTTTTGACTTGAAGACAGGGGATCAAAATGCTGGAAAACAAAAAATTATTCTCACAGAATTTCAAACCTAACAGCAAAGTTTTAGAAATCTTACTGGGAAATATTCTTGTGAGATTCTTGGCCTGCACAATTAGATTGTAATTGATGATAATTCAATGAAATAAATATGTTTGTGTCAGCTTAACACTGCAGAGGAAAAAAAGTAGAAGGTACGTTTCTCCTGATAAAACTTTGCAGTGATGTTACTTGGCTTTACAATGGACACTGACTCAGTTCTTGTTTTCTTAGTTCTTTGCAAACTTGTCCCTTTTGGAGGTAATTCCTTTCCCTGGAACACTCAGGGTAGATCTAACCTCAGAAGAGCAGCAGAAATCTCAGACCACAACTATAGTAAACTAACCTGGCTATCTGCAACCTGTCTATGGGACAGCCCCAAACTTCACACTAAAAGTACTTGCCTTGCACATTGCAATTACATCAACCAAATGAGGACATGCACACTGGCCAACTTAGGGGACCACAGGACCCAGAGCCTGAATGCAGCACTTCAGAGTCACTTCTGTACTGGTGTTGAACATCCTACATGAGCCTTGTAATGTCATCATCCTGTAGGATCCCTAATAAAAATGGGAAATTACTATGAAATTTAATAAGGTGTCATGAAAAGGAGTAGATAATACAACTGGGTTCAAAGAATATATTATACCCTGGGTTGGAGAAGGGGTCACAGTTTGGCAGAAGAACCAGAAAGTGGTATTATTCTCATAATCTCAACGAAAAGACAAAACCAAACTCTCTGGTACTTTGGAGCAGACTTCCCTTTGGAGTTAATCAGTACAGCAAATGACTCAAAGGGAGCTAAAGTGATTTACACAGCTGAGCAGTTGGCCCATTATGCCAAATTAGCATTATACTCTTGATGTAAGTGGGCAAAAGGGCATAGCTGAGAAAGGCAGTTTCCTATGGACTGCAGCAGGCTGAGTAGGCTGAAATGCTCTGACCACAGTCACAGTGATGAACCTAACATCCATCGGTGGAGCTAAATGTCCTGGGGCAATAGGGGTGTTCACTAACATCACATGGAGGTAAGTGCTCATGACAGGTCAGGCTTAACTACAGTTTTCCTGAAATGGTGTTGGGTTAGTGGTGACTTAGCCACACACTGTTATTTGCATTGCTGATGGAAAATAAAACTGGTTATTTAATCACTTGTCTGTTCAAAAATAGAGCCCTGTGAATATATTCCTACAAGAGGGGGTCTTTCAAAAATGTCTGACTTTCTCATTAGAAGGAATTTCGAATTAGGAATTTAGGAGTTAGAAAGAATTTGGCCAGTCCTGTACTCTGATCATGCTGAAACCCTAGCTGCCACCTCAGCTCCAAATGGGAGCTAGAAGGTCTACACCAACTCTCTACCTTTTCTTTTCCAGGGAACGTGAGGGTCCATTGAGTGCTTTGCTCATCCTTCCTCTTCATTAATGCGTTCCTGCTATTTAAGGATACTGAGAAGATCTCTTTCAACCTATTATATGGATGCAGGTGGGAAGGAAGGTGCTTGTGCAGAAGTGAAGGGAGAGGGAGTTAAGGGAGTTTGTAGCATATCTAATTTTTACCATTTGTTTAATCTGTTACTAAGGGTCATTTTTCAAACTGTGGCTGCTGTTCCTGACCCTCCTCCTCTTGTTCACAGTAATGAACAGCCTGGGAAAAAATGATCCCCTTTCCAAAGGATCAGCAAAGAGGAAGAGTTGATGATAATGGTCCTGAGAAGTGAGGGAGTTGTGCATGGATCACTTCCCAGGACACAAAAGCTGTCTGCACACTCTGCACCCAGGAAATGAGATTAATCAACACCTGCTCACAAGGACAGTGAAAAGATCCTCCTCAAAATGATGGTGAGCCTGGGGTCTTTGCTGCTTGTTTCCTGGCTAGCCACCAATATCCGAGCAGTGTGGTGGGTGACTGTCTCCACAAGACTTGGAAGTTGGTGAGAGAGTTGCTCCTCCAAGGAATGAGGACTTGGGTTTTGTTTGATACAAAACTGGCTTGTCAGTCAGCCCAGGGATAGAGAAGAGACAAACAAAGTGATATCAAGTAAATTTGCAGAGAGCATTCTTATGGTAGAAACTTCAAGTGGTGGAGAATGTGCTCCATGGGGACAAGAACCCACTGTTCTCTGCCAGGTGATGATAAGTGATTTGTGGGACCTCTTCATGAGAAAATGAATGAACTTTACAGCTAGAAGTTTGATGGCAAAGTAAATGGTGGTGTGTGAGATATTTGAGTCTTACTAGTCTGTTGAGTTTGTGGCAGTTTTGGAAGAAACTAGAAAATAGCTTTGTAAATTCAGTTTGATCATCACAATTTAGATCTAATTATTCTAACAATATAAGAAGGCAGATCCATTCTTTTGGAAAGAATGCAGTGACATTACCTGCAGCTAAATAATAGAAGTATCACATTAAATCTCAATAGTCAAACTCTACTTTTTAGAAGATCTTTCATTTTTACCTCGTGTGATTTCACTTGATACAGTAGAAGTTGTTGCTGTGTTCTTTATATGTAGCAAACTAGTGCATGTGATTATGGAGCTTTTACAGTGACAGGGAAAAAAATCAAGTCAGCAAATTCAGCAATGTGGCATCTGTAAAAGGAAGTACTCTTCAAAGAGAAAAAGTTGTGTCAGTGTGCCAGTCAAAGGGTCAGAGCTCTCCCGTGGTCCTACAGACCCTTGTAAGGATTGCAGTCAGGTGTTCAGTTTAATAATCAACAGTAGTTTAATTAACTAAAGATTAGTTATTTAGCTGTGGGAATGATCATCTCTTTCTCAGTGTGTCTGGCTTCACGATAACAAAGCATGCTTGGGAGGTCTTGCCTTTTTATGTATATGAAATGTGGGGTATTTTTCTTTAAATATCTTCTAAATTTAGAAAATATGGGAGTATTAACTGATAGAAACATTTCTGAGCATGTTACTCCAGACCTCTGGTACCACAAGGAGGTCCTGGGTGAGGGTTCATTCTGTAGAATTGACTAAATTCTTGATTCCTTGAATTTCCAGGAAAGTGACCTGACTGAGTCATTCTGTGCCATCATCCTCCTTGCTTTGACATCCACTGCTGGCCTCACACCCTTATTAATGTAAAACAAGGATGCAAGGAGGCAGGACAAATACATCAGTCACCTGAATATCAGCCTGACATGGAAGTAATCTCAGGCTTCCCCCCCCCTTGCTTAGCCATAGCAACAGGCTGAGTCCTCTTATTCCCTTTCAGGGACTAGTTAAACTCCCTCTTAAAAGTACTTCGTATTGTGTTTGCATTTCTTCTATTGGAAAGGTCCTTCCTTCCCTCATTGTTTGGATCATTGGCAACTTTTCCTAATTTTATTCATGGCTAGTTAGCATTTGTTTGTTCATGTGCCAAGGTTACTTTTTAGCTTAAATAGCTCTTTTCACCTCCCTCAGGTTTACTACTCCTTGATGTATTTACACTCAGCAGTCACATCCCCTCTCAGCCATTGTTTTGCCAAGCAAAAATAGCTGATTTCTTCAACTCTCTTGTAATTTTTTTATTTTTTTTTTGTGAGGACACCAAGTTACAGAATAATAATAATAGATAATTGCTTGCTTTTGCAGTCATAACTAACCACAGAATCTTCAGGTGCTAAAAAAAAGGAGGTATAACACACTTTGACTAATAACCAATGCCAGCATTTTCAAATACAGAGGCCTAAGTCCTTATCTTTGGTGAGGCAAGTAGGTAAATGATCTTTTATACTAATCATAGAATCATAAAATGATACGGGTTGGAAGGGACCTTAAAGATCATCTAGTTCCAACCCCTCTGCCATGGCAGGGACACCTTCCACTAGACCAGGCCACTCAAAGCCTCATCCAACCTGGCCTTGAACACTTCCAGGGAGGGGGCATCCACAACTTCTCTGGGCAACCTGTTCCAGTGTCTCCCCACCCTCACAGTGAAGAATTTCTTCCTAATGTCTACTCTAAACCTACCCTCTTCCAGTTTAAAGCCATTACTCCTTGTTCTATCACTACCTGCCCTTGTAAAAAGTCCCTCCCTAGCTTTCTTGTAGGCTTCCTTCAAGTACTGGAAGGCTGCTACAAGGTCTACCTGAATAATGTTTTGAGGAGTTCAATTGCCCATTGACTTCAATGCCTAAATAAATTTCTTATTAATTAAGGTCTTGGAATGCTAAGCATCAGCATCAACATTAGACAATGTTGCTCTAATTGTTGATATTTTCTACTATATTTAATTATATCCACACACTCTGTTCAGAAGCACGCACATCTCACTAAAGTTCTTACAGCTCCTAACACCTGTATTCAGTAAATAAATGTTATTTTCCTCTCCACATATACTAACCAGAATCAAAGATGACATCTCAATTCCCTAAGGTCAGAGAAAGTTGGAGGTAGGCATAGGCAATGACCAGTCAAGGATTCAGACCCCTAGATTCCTCCAGTGATCTTGCTTTATCGCATTTGAAATCAGAAAAGGAAGATCAGAAAAGTAATCAAAATGTTTTGGTAAGTGGTTACTGATTAAGAGGTGTGGTGATGAGGTTATGTTTAAAATTGCTTTTCCCTTTTTGTTTCTGTCTGCTTTATCCGGATAAAACCATTGAACACTCTGGATATGCTTTGGAGGGTAGAGTTTAGTCTTTCTTTGATTTTGTAAGGCTGTACACCAAAGGAACAGGAAATGTTCGTCTTTCTTGTGCCACTAATCATTTTGGTTTTCATCATTTTCAGTAGTAGGTATTGGACTGGCAGTTCTCTAGGAAATAAATCACCTTTGTTTAATTTTGTCTGTAAATGGCCTACTGCAGTCTTTCTTTGTGATTCATAAGTGTTCCCCTCTGTAAACAATATCAGGGTGTGATGTCCTAAATTGTTGCTCTTGGTTTCTGAACTTCCTTCCTGTCAGTATCTAAAAAAAAATTTCTTCCTTTTCACTAATTTTTAATGAGTAAGATCAGAAGGCACCTGCCCTTTGCTTGTTGAAGTACTCTGGCTTAGTCTTCTTCAATTTGCTTTTATATTTTGGATTAATCCATCATGATAATGGGAAATCTTGGAAATGACCCATATTTATTTACTGATTTAGATTTACTGTGAATGCCCTGCATTGAGTTCTATGAGCAACGGTCTTAGTCTATCAATCCTATCTTCTCCAGATACACAGGCAAAAACCTAAAAAATTCCTTAATTTATTGCAGAGTTTTTAGGTTGCCAGTTTGGTCTGGGGTGAAAGACTACATCAAGCAACACTCCATTCTTGTGGCAAAATTTTGCCCATTTTGCTGTGAGAAATTAAAATTTAAGTTTAGGAGGAGCAAGAAACTTCAAGAAAGGTTTTTAAATACTTGTGTATTTACAAACTTTTAGAAAGGTTTTTAAATACTTGTGTATTTACAAACTTTTACAAAGTTCAGTCTTTTATAATTTTATAAATGTCTTTCATTTTAGAGGTAATTACTTGACAGAATGTGAGAATTGTATTCCCAATGTGAAAGTTAAAGTCACAACATGAGCCTTGGTGTGAGACAGGAAGACCTCCACATCCAGTCTAAAAGATGCACAGTAGGTTTGGGAGTGCTCTGTTAGAGTTCTGTGTTTTCAGGCCAGAAATGTCACCACCTTCAGTTGAGCTGGTGTTTTATATGAATTCCAGAATAGAGAACGTAAAACTGAATCCTCACCCAGAAATTTTGTTCTAGTTCTTTCAGACAATATTTTCGCCATTCATGGAGCAATGGAATGAATGAAAGGGGAGTTAAAACTCAATAAATTAATTGTAAGAAAGAAAACAGGTGTCCTAAAATATCTATGGCACCCCAACCTGGCAGGGATTCTTGGGCAATTTGTTTAGAAAGATGTCTGCTGCTAATTTAACAGTCCAAACTCAAAAAATGCCCTACTTTTTGATGACTCGGGAGAATTCACTTATGGAGAAGAAGAGACACATTCACAGCTGTACAGTTTTCAATCAGATTTTAATGTTTCATGTGCCACTCTGAAGTCTACTTTTAGAAGTATTTTGTCCCCATTTGTTTGACCTCTGACCCATGGAGAGATCTGACTCACGAACCTCCCTCCCTAAGGCAAATTTCCCAGCAGAAGAAACGGTGTAGCAGGTACTATGGGCCTAGTGTTGCTCTGTTCAAATAAAACAAAAATCCAGCTGTGAGATACATAGGAAGCAGGTCAAGCTTTTAATCTTACCAGAGAGCAGGAGGCTGAGTAGAGCATCTATAAGTCATTAAATCTTTAATTTTCTGCCTCTCCTTGAGGCTTTTCCTTACTCCTCTTGGGACTGCCAAGGAAATCAGACTCACTTCAAATGCTTCACACACTTGGAGTAGAAAAACTGCTGCAGAAAAGGGAACGAAACCCTGGAATAAATCCTTCTCTCAGATAGCCAGGCAAAACACACTGAGAGTCATAAGTCTCAATGCAAGGTGTCTTCTCAGTTTCATGGAAAAGAGCAAGGCAAAGCCACCACCTGTGCTGGTGTTACAACAGCAGTGCCCCAGTGTGCAACACCTCCTGCAACAGACACTGCTCTTCCCTGGGCTGTCTGCCAATCACCTATACAGTGGCAGTAGCTCACAAAGACTCTTCTCAGCTCCCTTTAAACCCCTTGAGCACTGCTGGCAGTACAGCCACACCAGGAGGCAGCTCCACACCACTTGGATCCCCACACATTTACACTTGCTTTGCATCCTACGTAGAGATTTCTCCCATCCACTGCATGAGCTAGTTTGGGCATAGCAAACAAGGAGGCAGCCATGCATGGAGAGCAACCCTCCTGCAATGAGGACTTTGAGACTGCTGTTCTGCCCTGACCTGCTGGACCAAGCCTCTTTTCACCATTGGCCAGCCTCTGCTGACTCTTGTCAGCAGTCCCATGGGGGTCAGGTACAGGCAGCAGAAGGAGTGGAGACACCAGAGAAGGGTGAAGTGGAAAGGGTGAAAGAAGCCCAAATGATAAAGTAGGCTGGAAACCTTCTTGCTGACAGTTCAGGGCTGGTAAGAGTAAGCCTATTGAAACAAAGCATTTCCTCCTTCTCCTGCATCTGCCCTGATTAGGAATGTGCTGTACCTGGTAGCTCTTAATCAGAGAGAGTCCAGGCTAAGTGTCCTGTGAGACTGTATGATACCTGGTCAGACACCTGCAAGTGACTCACTGTGGGTACACAGGTTTGAAAGCTATAAGCTAACCAGCTGTATAAAGCTCTGCTATTCTTTAACCGTGCCACACTGAATCACAGGATCACAGAATGGTAGGGTTTGGAAGGGACCTCTGAAGATCATCTAGTCCAGCAGTCAACCCTCTGCTAGAACGGGATCACCTAGAATAGATCACTAAGGAACATGTCCAAGTAGTTTTTGAATGTCTCCAGAGACGGACACTCCACAACCTCTGTTCCCGTGCTCCATTACCCTCCCAGTAAAGAAGTATTTCCTTATGTTTAGGTTGAACATTGTGTTTTCCAGTGACCATTGCCCCTTGTCCTGTCTCTGGACACCACTGAGAAGAGTCTGGACCCATCCTCCTGAGAGCTACCTTTAAGATATTTATAAGTACTAATGAGATCTCCTCTCAGCCTCCTCTTCTCCAAGCTAAACAGACCCAGCTCTCAGCCTTTTCTCATATGGTAGATGCTCCAGTCCCCTAATCGTCATAGTGGCCCTGTGCTGGACTCTCTCTAGCAGTTCCTTGTCCTTGAACTGCAGAGCCCAGAACTGGACACAGTACTCACAATCTGAAGTACACAATCTGAAGTGTTACTGTGCTTCTTCAGTGTCTGCTTGGGCCACACTTTCTCTCTTCCTGTCTTGTTTTCTATCTGCCATGCTTGTGTTTTGATATCCAAGACTCCTTGCAAATATGACTGCCCTGCTGACAGAGGCCCTGTTCTTCCAGGCAAGGGTCAAACACGCTCTTACCTCTCTTTTCACTCTTCACATGAGAAGGGCTACAGTTTCCTTCCTCTGCAAACTTGTGCTATGCCAAGTGGTCTTTTTTCTCATCTGAGTCCCAGGCCAGGACACTTACATTGATTTTCATTTTTTGTATCTCAATGGTCTGCCATTAAAACAAAACCCCTTGGTTTTTGGAGCATGTATGCAGTGAGGGGAGACTGGTCTGCTACTGTGCAGCAGATTTGGCTAGGAGAAGCCCTCTTTTTGGCCATTTGTCTCAGGGTTTCTTTTCAGGACACAATGGTTTCAATTCCTGAGCTCTTTACATTCTCTGGGATCTCCTCTTCCTCTTGCTACTTCTTGACTGGCACCATCTTTGATTTTGCTTTTTCAGTTCATTTTCAATGTGGCTTTTGATCCTCTTTTTATTTCTCTGCCTTCTATAAAGGGACTTTAGTTACACCTTGGACTGAAGAATCAGCTCTGTGTTAACCAACTTACCTCTCTGTTTTGGTTTCTTCATTTGTATTGTACTCAATATTTCTGTTCCTTTGCCCTCGCATCTGGCTGTGCAGAGCCAGAACAACAGGCATTGAATGCTCTCCTATGCAGTGTTCCACTTGCTTCTCTCACTGCTGTCAACTTCCCTGTCACCTCATTTTGCATCTACAATGTCAGATTTGATTCCTCTCTCTCCTCCTTTTTCATCACCCTGGCTTGTTACTGAAAACTGTTTTTTCTTCCTTTCCAATGGTTTATTTGTTTTGCTTCCTGTGCTTACTGCAACGTCCCTTGTCCGAACAATGATTAACTCTTTGCTCTTTGTCATTTTCTCCTGTCTGCTCTGGAAGGACTTCACATGAACTGTCTCTATCAGCACCATCTTTCCCTTCTCAGACACATCAATCCTGATGTGGATCTCCCAGAATCTCACTGGCACCCTGGGGTAAGGTCAAGTCTTTTTTACCTTTCTCTTTTAAGCTCCACACAGGTCCCTCCAACCAACTTCCTTGCTTTTGCTTTGTTTCATTACTCGTCCCATTTGAATGCCTCAGGGATGGTTTCTCATGGCTGTCCTCATGTGCAGTACACTGTTCTACACCTAATATACTTAAAGAACCTTCAAGATTCGTGTATTCAAATTTCTTTTTGGTCTTAAGGCTTGGAAGCTTACCTTCAAAAAGAAGTCTGGTATCCCTATTTGTTAATGTTGCTTCAGGAGAGGGACCCTTAGGCAAGATGAACCTTAAACAAAAACACAGAATATGGTATGACTTGCACTGTAAATGCCAAGCATTCTAAACTACAGTTTTGCCATATTGAAGGTCCACACCATTTTGGTTTTGCCTCAGACAGTGGGTAGGCACATGGTTAAACCTCCACTGCATACCTGCTTTGTGCTGCTAATAATTCATAGGAGAAAGATTGCTGTGCTTCCCGTCCCTTCACTCCAGAAGCCAGTACAGCCATCTCCATTGCCTTCCCAGGGAAAGGGGCCCCAGTCTGCTACAGCTAACAATTGCTGCTTCTTAATGGCAAATACCATTCAGTTAAACCAGAAGCCTGAGGAAAAGCAATTTTAGGTTTACTTCCTAGATAAGAAAGAAAATTCCTTCCTGTTACTGATTCCATAAAGGAGAATGAGCTAACCTGCAGAGTCTGATAAAGTCAGCCCTCTATTTCAGCTCTGGCTGTGGGCTATGTTAGCACAGAAGACAGGCAGCTCACAAGGGTTTAATGCAAGAGACACAGAAGAAAGAAAATTATTTGGTTCTCCCACTCCCCTGAGGGGAACCGTCTTTGTTTTCCAGTACTGAGACTGCAGTGATACCCTTGATGATTCCCCCTGCAATGATTATAATTCATAACTTGCTGGGTAAGTCACTTGGGAGCAAAAGCATCTAAGATTTCAGGTTCTCCTGGCCAGTCCTAAGGTCTTTTTTGTCACTCACCAGCATTCCCAGAGCCATAGGTGTTTGCTCAGGGAAGGAGGTAGAGACCCTGGTTCACCCCTGCACTGGAGTTGCACAGTGTTCCCTCTTGGAGAGGAGCTCTTGGAGAGGTGTGCAGGCCAGGGTGACCCCTGGTACCTTGTCTGCCCAGCTGTGCCGGTGTGCACAGGTTAAAGGCTTGGGTGTATGGGCTGTTTGACAAATGAAATACAATATTAACTCGTACCTATACTTGCAAGGACATGGACATAAATGATTTGGGGCGTTGGAACTAGATGATCTTTAAGGTCCCTTCCAACCCAAACCATTCTATGATTCTATGATTCTATACTCTCTGAGCATCCTCCTGGGTCCCCATGGGTCTGTTTTTGGAAAGCATGCACTCTGCTCCCTGGCTGTCACTGATGCTTGTGTCAGTGTTTGTTTTACTTTGCTTTGAGCTTAATAACTGGCAAATCCTGGAGTGACAGCTGGACCAACTCGCCATGCGCCCAGGCATTGAGGGGGATGCTGCTGAACAGCGATACATTGCTGTCAGGGTGATGGCTTGCTTGAAAGGCGGTGACAAGTGGTGCAAGAGTGGGAAATGTCTTTTCCAGATACCCAGATTTAACCACTTTCCCTCCTTTCTCTTTCAGCTTTTCTTTCCATCTGGCTCATAGGTAGGGCAGTATACATCAACACACATACATACAAATACAGCAAGTGCCTTTATTTACCAGCCTTCACACAGACAAACCCTCAGGCCTTTTTTTTATTTCTTTCCACAAAGTTGAAGGGAAAATGTTCCCTCCTATGGATTTTGCAGGAAATGGGAAGTGGGTGACAGTGACCAGGGCTGTGACCTGGCAGACCTCGCCGTCTAATGTAACGTGATCTCGCGGAGCTTGGGAGAAAAAAGGGAAGAGAAGTCTGGCCCTGGGACTGCAAATCACAGGCTGTGATGACAAGAGGGGGCCTAATAAAACTCAGCACCCTTCACTTTTAAATGAAATGAGTGGGGAGGGGGAGTGGGGAAAGGATAATTTATTGCCTAGAGATATCCCAGGGTATCGCTTTCCTAGAAATGCCTTTCACTGTAGAGCTTCAGTGATGGAAAATGTGAATACAACTTTGAGCAGTTAAGGTCTTTATTTGAATTAGTTCTAACAGTTATAACAACACAATTTAAGCAGTGAAGGATGGGGACAAGAAAGTCTTGCATTGCTCCCCATCCTGTCTTGTCACATCATCCCCCAACTGCCACCTTCCTGAAGGATATCAGTGCTGCCAGAAAGGAAATGCTGGGATATTCAGGTGGCTCAGGTGGCATGGATGGCAAAGGTACATGATGCTGAGAAAACATGCTATTGCTCTAGCTCTCCTCTGACTACTGATTTCTGACTTTGTGTTGAGGAAGTCACAAGAGCAAGTGAATTTTAGTGAACAACACTGCTATTTGCTGGCAGTTCGATCTGTTTTTGCAGTGACTTCAATCAAAATAAATTGGCTTTAAGATATGCTCCGGCAGGGATGGAGACTCACTAAATGAACTCATTTTGATGGGAATGGGTGCAGAGTCCAACAACAGCTTGGCATGCCAGGACATGCCAGGGCTCAGGGGGCTCCTGGCTCCCTCTTGGAGGAGTAGTTTGGTCACTTCTGTTTTAATTTTTTCATTTGGTTGGGTTTGGGGAGTTTGTACTATAATTTTTAAACAAAAAAAAACAACCCCACAGTAAAAGGCAAACTTTAGGAGCTTCAGAAATTCTGCTGATATAGGCTCTTGTAGTACTAAGATACTGACATCTCTTTGTAACAGCAAAAACAGGCTGCAAGCCACAAAAACATGAGTCCTCACACAAGACTCTGCAAACTTCTTTCTGGTTGTGCTGGAAATGGGTGTCTTTCCCAAAGGATTTTGATGGCTCTGCTTCTGGACCCAGAATATTTTTAATTAAATTAAATAGAAAGGAAGATGGAAAGTAAAATTAATTAAGAGGTTTTTGTTTGGTTGATCTTACTAGAGAGTTAAATTTAATTTTTATTGAATCTTTAGGCAGAGAATCTGGTTTGTTTAATCTATCTGACTGATTATTATTATATTTCTGGTAGAGTGAACACCAAAGAATAAATAAAAGATAATGAAATAAACAGAGCCAAGTGTGGCTGTGCCCTAGAGCTGTCCCATCTCAATATACAAGAGTGTGTTTCATCTCTCCAAAGCAGAGATTTCAGGACTCAGCTGGCACCAATAAAGAGGTATCACACTGGGAGAGAGAGCTGTCGCTCTGCTGGGTTGCCGTCTGCCCCCAGCCCCCTGCGCAGGGCTGAGAGAGGAGATCTGCATCTCCACGGAGAGCTTACCTCCTGGCCGTACTCGGTATAAACTCACCACATGCCATTGAGTTGAAGCTGCAGAGATTTTGCATGCCTCAGGAATAAAAGCTGGCTAGTTTCAGGGCTGTGTTTCGTACAGTAAGCAGGGCAGCTGTTAAAAGCACAACTGATTTCTAAAACACCTGTTAAAATCAACCCCCAGCAAGATACGCCACTGCCACTGCTGCTTCCTCTCCCATATGGTCACACCTCTCCTCCTCCTCCTCCTCGCTCCCCTTGGCAGTGTCCTGTGAGCCCCTCCCCAGTCCTCCCCATCCCATTCTAGACCTGCCTCCCAGTCAGAGCATGAGCCAGGTAGTCCACATGGTAAGAAATATTAAGAAATAAATACATACCTATATATATATATATATATATACACACACACACACATCTCACAGTCCTATGGAAGTGGGAAAGTTGCTCCTCCTTCCCTCACCCATCCTGTTGTGACAATCTACACTTTATTGGGTTATTTCTGTTTTCTATGCCCAGTAGCCTCTGCTCCTGGAAAAGCCCAGGGAAAAGGAAAGCTGAGGTGTCCATGCTGGTCCCTGCTGGGGCTTCCCTCTGCACTCTGCATGGTTCACAAAACAAGCTGCCTCTGCTTCACTCTACCCAGCTGTTCAGAGCACCTTTTCACCATGCCTAAGCAGATCCCAATGTTCAGCATAGATATCTGTGTATAGTTTAGCTCAAGTGAAGCACTGTGGACTTTTTCTTCAAATCCAGATTGAGGGAAAAGGGTTGAGGACTTTCACACTGTAAAAAAGTTCAGACTAAGCCAGTTTTCAAAATGACATCATTGTGGATTTTCTTCTCTATGCCAAATTTGGATCTTGTGAATTTTTGTGCTGCAGCAGTCTGAAAATAATAGATATCTTCTTTCAACTTTGTGCATATTAATTGTTAATAAATCTTTTTTTCCCCCCACAAAATTCCTGAGAAGCAGCAGCAAGTATGTTACATGCATTTTACAAATGGAAAACTGGATGCCAGCTGGTCCCAGATAGCTTTGATCCAGTGCTGTAGTTATCGTATTAACTTTCCCAGTCTCCGTTTAACTTTGCGTTGTGTAAAGGAAATCCTACACTACTCCTCAGATGAAAAGCACATTAATTCTAGCAAAACCCACCCTCTGATACTAGCAAAAAAGAACAGAGAGATAACTCTATTTGCTGTCCTGTTTACCGACAGAGGCTATTCGGGGTTAGGGGAATCATGGCAGAGAGAAGGAAGCAACAAAGCTAAAGAATAAATTTTCAGCACACTAAAAAGTAAAAGGCAATAGAGAACTGACCTGGCAAATTCTTACTCCTGGAGTGAATGGGATCAGGGTGAGATCCAGCCTGGAAGAATTTCCATGAAACACCAGACTTTTGTCCAGTGGATACAGCCATTGTTGCAATAGATATGTTAAGAGAAAGTTCATCAGTGTAGCAAGCAGTGAGCAAATAAAGAGAGATTCATATTCTCAGAGGATGAGCTCTCAAGTACGATGTGACAAACAGGACTTCATTGAATTATTCAAACATCTCCTAAAGCTGTGAGATTGCACCAGAAATCACATGAGTCCAAGCTCTCTTACAAGATCATTGGCACATCCTGTTTCAGGTCGGGACTTAAAAAATAGCTGGAGAACAGCCTCTCGCACAAGCTTTTTTCTTTCTGCTCCTGCCTGTAATCCAAAAGTGTAGCAGCCACTTTTTGTTTTAACACTAAAAGTAAACTGGACCAAAGCAGAAGTCCTTGTCAGGTTAGGCCAGTGCTAGTCAGCTGAGTTGGTGCTGTTGGTGAACAGGACAGTATTTCTGAAGCAGAAGTTTCTACTGCATCCTATATTAGTATGAAACTTCTTTGAAAACTAGCAGGATTCTTCCTGTCAGTTATACTATTAACATTAATACTTAGTGTTGAAAGTGCTCTTTGGAAGTGGTGTTATTATATATTTTTAAGCACTCAATCCTGTACATTGCACAGGACAACATATTCCCCTCTCCTCCTGGATATACGTGCTCTACATTGGAAATGCCAGAGCTGTTCAGAAATGCAAGGCACCTGCAGATCTGTTCAAAGGGTGTTATCCAAGTGCTGCCAGGGTGGAGTTAACACCTGGTTAAGCATTAACATGGGTCTCAGTTCCATCATTTTACAATGTGTAACCTGCTGCAAGTAAATGATAAACTGTTCTGGGTGCAGCCCTGGTTGCCAGGTACTTGCGTTTTATACTGTTACTGTTCAGAGGAAAAACAAATAGCTGTCATTTGAAAACAAGTAAGCAGAAAAGATGCTGACTATCTATTTCTTACTCTCCTAAAAGAAGTAAGAAGATAACCATTGCACTGGAAACTATGTTGCCCAGTTCAGTATTTTCTATATATTTTAAAGACAACAGCACAAGGTGCCAAACCAGAAACAGGAGAAAACAACATGTCATTGTAGGACAGAGCCCATAAGGCACTGCCTCTCATTTCTTAAATCATGCCAGTGTTTCTCTTTCTTTTCATTGTCCCTGCTTCTCCCCAGCCCCCAGTACAAAGTGTTAAAAATTTGAGCACAGAGCCTCTATCTGCCTGCAGCTCTGACTGGCTGACACAAAGTGCCAGGCTCTGGTGACATTGACATCTTACATCCTCGCTGAGTCCCTGACTCAGTGGAGGCAGGGGGCGAAGACAGCCTGGTTTCTGTTTGTTCTCTTGAGATAAAAATTGTGGCAGGATCCAGGAAAAGGTTAAGTATTCTTACAGAGGCATTTTGTAGTTATGCTAACCAGGACAGATACTGCAATAGCCATTAATCTCTGTGTTCCAGGCTGGAAGCTCATCATGGTCTGAAGTCACTGTCTGGCCTCCCTGAGCCCTGTGGAGGATTGTGCAATCATTGGCCACGTTCATCATCTGAGGTGAGAGGGGAGGGTGTCACCTTCCTTTGAAGCATCCGGCACCAGCTCCGGTCAGCAGCAGGATGTTGGCTGCAGTGGACATGGCCGTGCTCCAGTACGGCAAGAGTTACACACCCTCCACTGAGTTAAAACAGCAGACTCAGCCAGATGTCACCTCTAGCCATGCTTGCCCCTTTCACACGCATGTGTGCTCCACTAATCAACACCTTCCACCTTCCCCAGCCCTTGAGGAGAAGTCCAATCTTTAAATAGTTTCTTCCCAACCTGGGGACCCTATCCTGCTTCCTGCAGACACCAGTGTGAATTTTTTGCCGTCACCTCCCATGAGTTTGTGGTCCTCAGTATTCAGAGACTTTAAGATGCAAGGTCAGGCAGGAAGATACAGCAGCTGCAAAGCTGTAGAAAATAATACACAATTCAACACTGGTGCTTGCTTTCTGACCTAAATTTGAAATTACTTCATCACTCCTTAATACACACTTAATTATTAGCATTTTTCCTTTTTTTTTCCTTTTTTTATTCTGTGTGTACATGGACATTCCAGTTGTCTTCTCTCACCCCTGTTTCTCCCTTCACCTCACACCAGTGTACACTGCAGACTTCCTCTGGCACTTTTATAAGCTGCCAAAAGGGAAGTGTTCTGGTTACACATCCAGCTCTGCAAGCTGCCTCAGCAATGCTTTTCCTCCCTCTCTGTAGCAGCCCTGGGTGAGCATAATGTCCTCAGCCCACCAGTGCATTTGAAGCAGAGAGGTTACGTTTTGCATCATATTTCAGTACCACAGCTCACAGCTCTGACATCTGTGTTTGGTGACTTGTGACAGCTCTGTTATTAAGCCTGTAGTCACTGACTTCAGGCAGAAGCCATGGAATAAGATGATGATATTATTATTATTATTATTATTATTATTATTATTATTATTACTACTACTATTACTACTACTACTACTACTACTACTACTACTACTACTACTACTGTAATCAGTGTGAGCTGTTGACAGTAGATGCCTCTCTGGAAATAACTCATTAATCATGAGAATTGCTCATGGGAGGAGCCGCCCAGAGTCGTGATCCGGCAGCACTTACGCAGCAGGATGCCCGTGTTATCAGTGAGGAAATCCATGTGCTTGGCTCTATGTACGCAAGTGTCCTCACTAGTTCCTGAAGGCAGCAAAAAGAGAAAGTCCTACCCGTCCTCACTCAGCGCTCTAGTAATGTCTGCTACAGTGAGATGTTCCTGTTTGTTCCTGCCCTTCTAAATAGTGACAGAGTCAATTTGCCCTCACTGAGACACAAACAGAGCCTCTAGCAGTCCCTCACAAAACTTTATTTTCTCTATTTGGTCTCTTTTTTTCAGATGTAAATAAATACCTGTAATAAGCTATACTCCTGGATCCTTATGGTTACATGTAAAACCAAAGACTTGAATGTAACAGTTTAGATTTTAGGAGATTTCTTGCCACCACCTTAATATCAGGAACGTTAGAAAAACAAAAGCTTATCATCCAGACTGTTCCTTTGACTGATGTACAGCTATATTCCCATGGTCAGCCTAGGTCTAACCACCTGGGGGTTAATAGACGTATCACTTGGGAAGACTGCCTGATAGAGTAAAAATACATTGGGCGTTCTTTCTGGATTTGTACCTAAGTTTTCCACTCTTCAACTTTATTTACATGCTTTCTGATATTTTCAGCAGTATTTTTCCAGATTTATAGCATGGGGCTAGGCAAGAAGATCTCAGGGAAGTCCAACTTAAGAACTCAGAGATAAAAGAGAGAAAGTTTTATGATTAATCTATTTTTATAAAGTTCCTTTTTCCGTGTTAGAAGAAAGGCAGTTCCAAATATTGCTTGCTGGTTTACGAGATGCTTGCAGAAGCTGACTCAGTATCAGCAACTACAAATGGTAAAATATCTCCAAAGCACCATCAAATCCAGAAGGCTTCTGGGACTGGATCCTAACTGGGAGCCATCAGCACTGTGCCATCAGTGAAAGCAGAGACACTTCATACAGCCTCAGGATTCTGTCCTTCCTCCAAGAAGCCTATGAAGCTCAATACAGATGGCAAAGTATAAAGCAACTTCATTTCCTTAGACAAAGGGAAAGGCCCATGAAAACTGCCTGCCTATGATGAGGAACAAGATAAGAAAGAGGACCATCTTCTAAAAGTGCATTAAATATTTCAAGTAAAGTGCAGGAATATGAACAGATGTATGTTTATGAAATCAAGTCTGGAAATTTCTGCTCAAGACCTACAGATGTAACCCAAACCTGAATGTTGTCAGATGAGTTAACAGGCAGTTGCTGGGGAGAGGATGCTGGAGCATCACTGTCTCCCTGATCCCTGCATCTGTCCCTACATGCACAGAGGTGCTCCCACAACTGGGCAGAATGTTGCAAGCTGGTCCTTGGCTCTGCTGAGAGAAAATCCCATCTTCCCACTCCCAGGTGTGAGGTCTGAATTGAAAATTACAATAAAAATAAACCTGAATGTTGAAAGCACCTGGTGAATGATTTAATTTGCAGTTTATTTTCACCCCAGAGCATAAGATCTCTATATTCCATGCTTCAATGCTGCTAAAAATTTGAATTATATTTTTTATATTTATTTACCTTATGTTTGTCTCCCATCTATAATATAATTTTGTTCATTTTTGCCCACAGTTTTCACTTTCTGAATCCTTATACTTTCCCTGTTTTCATGAAGTTTTTGTACTTCTTCCAGTTAGGCATCATCTGTACACTTGTTAACATGTCATTAATTAATTCCATGTGTCACTAACAGATTATTTGAATAAAGATCTGAAGTTCACTTAAGCCAAGGTAAAGTCTCTCAATTATTTTTATGCATTTCAGATCAAACTTGCCCTCAAACAAATCTCTTTGGTTGCAGTCTCTTGACAGACAACTCCCTACAGCTGGATATACTGGGTTTGTACCATTCATGCTTGTTTTCCTCAACCCCACTTGGCAATATGTGATCCCTCATGTCTGTGTCTGTGCAAAGCCTATCTAAACAAAGGCCACAAAGATGATGAGGGGCCTGGAGAATCTCCCATATGAGGAGAGGCTGAAAGAGCTGGGACTCTTCAGCCTGCAGAAGAGAAGACTGAGGGCGGATCTTATCAATGTCTATAAATACCTGAGTGTGGGGGCCAAATGGATGGGGCTGGGCTCTTTTCAGTAGCACCCATTGACAGGACAAGGGGCAATCGGCAAAAACTGGATCACCGAAAGTTCCAGACAAACCTAAGGAAAAACTTCTTTACTGTGAGGGTGGCGGAGAACTGGAAGAGGCTGCCCAGAGAGGTTGTAGAGTCTCCATCTCTGGAGATGTTCAAAACCCTCCTGGACACTTTCCTGTGCAACCTGGTGTAGAAAAAAGGTTGGACTAGATGATCTCCTGAGGTCCCTTCCAACCCCTACCATTCTGTGATTCTGTGTAAACTATTTTTTAAGTGCTGTGCTGATTCATGAGACACTGGTATTAAATGACTTAGTGAATTCAAATCTATTGCATACACTGTATCACTGGCTTTGAAAAAACAAAGACTCTATATGAAGCACTGCTAGTGCTTTCATGTCCATTGCTGCTCCAGTCTCAGAGGTCAGAACTGTTCTGGGGCCAGACCCCACTCAGAAAAGGTACCAGCACTCCCAGCCCGAACACCTGAGCCCACCAGCCCCATCCCAGTGTGGCCCATTCTACCTGGTGTGCAGCCCAAGACAGAGGTTCACTGCTGTGTGGATATACCCTTGGATTTAACTTCCCTCCCTCCCTTCTCCCAGCCCTCCTGGCTAACCTGTCTTTTCAGTAGTTGGTCTCTCTCAAAATCCCATTTGGGAGTAAAACCTTCGGCTGCATCACAGCCTGGGGGGGGTGTGATGAGCACACCCATACTGCGGGGCAGATGTCCGTCTGTGTGTGGCTGTGGGGAGGGAGAGAGAGAAGGTGTTAGCGAGGAGGAGAGGTCTTTCCCAACTGTGACATGGTATTGGGAAGCAGATAAACATTATAACTGGGGGTGTGTTGGGGTTGTTATTAATTCCTTTTCAAAGGAGAAGACTGCCTGGACACATTTGCCTGGAGTAACTTGCTCTTTTGACCATAGGTTTGCAGAGTGACTTTGAAAAGCTTTCTCTTTAAAAAAAAATTTCCCTAGCAGGGGTGAAGCATGGTGCTGCCCACCTGTTTCTCTGCCTCTACTAGGTTTTGATTTGAAAGCAGGAGAAGCAGGGAGACCATTCAGCTGGGTGCCAAGGATGGAAGTTCCTGTCCTGGGCCACAGGACCAGTCACCACAATTTACCATCTCTCTTAGTCACAATGGAAAGCTGGCCCCATGTCCCCTGACCCCTACTCCTGCCTGAGCCCCTTCCCCTGTCCCCCAAAACCACTCTACTTCTGGCTAATTCACAGTCCTTGAGGACAGAGGCTTTGTCCTGTGGTCTGTAATAAAGCCAGGCTTATTGTTCTTTCTCAGTTCTGCAGTACAGTTTTCTCTGACCCCTTGGCAGTCATACTCAATTCCCTGGAGGTCTTTGCAACATTATATTGGAAGTTGACAAGCAGCACCATTTAAATTTTTTTTTAACCAAGGTAGATGCTATCCACTAACTGCAGACGTTTCTATAGTCCTCTGTAAACACTGTCAAGTCATTATTTCCAGCAGCAGTGCACAACTAGTTAAGCCACATTGATACTGATTTTTCAGTGTGAAGGCTATTTTGCACATTAAATGTTACAAATGTTGTTGTTACCTTTGATGATTAAACCCGCATACTGCTCAACTTGGTTTTCCCTTTCAGGGTTCTGATCTTCCGTGGTTTTCCTTTTCCTAGTGTTTTCATCCTATCACTGATTGAGCTCAGTGGGAATGGGAACTGCTGGCTGACCCACAGAACAAATTCTTCACTTAGTCTGCAGATTGTTGCTCATTAATGAAATTACTATAACTATCTTTTCGACGTTTCTCAATTTGCTACGTGCTGCAGTTTCCCCAGCTTGAACATACAGAGTGGATAATCCCACATTATAGGAGATACTAAAAAAAGTGGACAAGATACATGTTTTGTACATATTAGACCCTTTTATTAATGTAGGCTATTTCTGGATAAGTAATAATGAGACTGACAAGCAAGTAGAACTTTTGAGATTATAAAGAGCATTATTTAGGGACTTGAATTTCTCCCAGAAGGATTATTCCAGCTTGGATTTAGAAACAGTGCTATGGCACTATGGAGAAATTATCTTTGCTGTGGCAGACACTGGTTTTATTCAGCAGACAAGGAGAAGGGCAGACACTGCAGAATGTGACTTGCTTTTACTCTCCTGCAGTCTGGGACCAAAATCAGGAACAGAAGAGGATGTTGTTCCTAGGCCTGTCTGGCAGGAGTATTTCAGGGATTATAGAGCATTATTAGGTCAGCATGGAAGCAACAGTGACTCTAGACCTGTGGATCTGTGTGATGGTATGCGAGTTATTTTGTACACTTGTGCCAGGTGGGATGATATGGCTTCTTACTAGTCCATCTCTCTTTTTTGAATTTTCTTGTCGTTAGCTGAGAAAAAAAATAGTTACTTTCTAGAAGGCTTTTTCCTGACAAGTGCATGTAGACTTTCATGAATATTTTTATCTCCTGAATTTTCAGAAATTTGTTTAATTATTCGTTACAATACTCTTCCAGAAGTTGAAGATACGACGGCTAGTCTATAACTCCCAAATCCTCTTTTTTTTTCCTGGAAAACCTTTCTCCAGTTATTCCAATCTCATCTGTCTTGTTCAGGTTCTCACAGACAACTGGAAGTGGCTCTCAGTTTACTGCAGCCAACACTTGAAAGATTTTAGGATAAAGCATAGCAGCCTCAGTCAACTTGAAAGCATTAATTTACCAAAGTATCATCTCATCCATTCCTTCACCAGTTCAATTGTGTTCACTACATGGAAGTTGATTTTTCTTTGTTAGTTCATATAAAAGAAACCTTAATACACCAGCTTTGTTGCTACTATTTGCCAGTATATTTTCCTTCTATGGAATATTTTACTTGGTCTCCCTTTTACAGTTAATGTGGTTCTTACTAATCTTCATTAATCAAATCTATAATAGGCCCCTATTCTCTTTATCTCCACTTTCAGAATAAGAAATAGCCACTGATGACTTCCAAAAGCTTGTAAGCTGCCCATATCCTTTCCCAAGAAATTTCTAATTAATTAAAATGTACTACTACAACTAGTTCTGGTGCTCTGGATGGTTTTGCCAGTTGCTAAGAAGTTCATATATGTGATTTTCCTCACTTGGCAGCAATATTATCCCTCTACTGTGGCCATGCTTCTCACTATCAGACACCAGTCAGACACTTTCTTCACTGAGCTGAGTATGTGGCTCCATGAAAACAGTTATGAATGAAGCCTGATTTCATAGGATCTTAGACTGATTCAGGTGGGAAGAGACCTTTGGAAGTCTCTACTCCAACTCCCTGGGCTAAGCAGGGCTTACTTGAAGACTAGACCAAGCCCTTAGGGCCTCATCTAGCTGAGTTCTGAAACCCTCCGTGGATGGAGAGCACTCAGCATCCATGCTTGCCTGCTGCCTCCATGAAATCTTTTTCCTACAGATCCATCTCCCATGGTTGTTTAAAACTGGTGACTAGGAATATATCTGTTGCAAACAAAGCTTTCCCAGTGCTTGGGAACAAGATAGGGCCTTCCTCCTGCTCCCGTTCACTCTCATGGCTTCTCTGAATTCTAGTGAGAACTGAGCTCACATTATGCTTTTTCACTCCATCATATCACTTGGGAGTCACATACTCCATCTCCCTTGGGCTGTACACTGTTCTCCTGAAATGTAAATGTAATTTATTGTCAAAGGTATCTTTGTTGTCTTCACCTCTGCTAAATTTTGTTCCAGTAGAGCAGCAGTTTCACAGACTAACAAGGGCCACGCACACATCTGTATGCACATACAAACATTTTCACAAATGCACGTGTGCATAGAAATTTCTACAGAAAGCAATTGTGATTTTTTAAAATTTTCATAGGATTTCAGGTTAAAAATTATGAACAGTATTATGCAATTTGTAAGCACACTCATGTGCTTATTTATTAGCTATTTGTGTTCATTATATTTGCTTTTGTATGCCTCACTATTTTTCACTGGGAGGCAGGACAAACCCTGGCAGGCATAAGATTGCAGGCAAGACATCTCAGCAGATCCACTTGCAGCGGCGTAGTCCTGTCGCCAGGCAAGATCATTTCACTCAGGGCAGCACGGAGGTGGTTTGATGCCTGAAGGGACAGGTAGGAGCCAGTGACAAGTGCAACGCTAGGAGAAGTGGGATGGGGGCACCCCTTGGAGCACAGCCTGGTCCTTGCCAAGGCCGGCAGCACTGCATGCTGTGAAAGGCTGTCATTTTGCTGCAACTCCCAGCGTGACCCTAGAAGACAGGGAAGCAGAACATCTTTGCTTCGCTCACCTGTACATGGAAAACACCTGGGTGGAGGACTCTGCCCTCTTCCCTCCTCACAAACCCCAGATGCCACGTAGGCTGAGCACTGCTGAGGAAAGGAGACATTTTTCTGCTCAGCAGAGCAAAACCAGGGCACAAATGAGCTCTCTGCAAGCAGAGACAGGCACTGAATTCATTGGATAATCTGCTGCAAATTATTTGCCCAGCTCTATTAATTAATGTTTGTGAAGCACTTGGAGGGTTAAATGCCCTTGAGCCGTCGTTCACCTAAGCTTTGCCCCCAAACTGACATCAATGAAAAATCCTTAATGGTGGTGGTAACAGCAGCAGCAGCACTGAATTTTCAAACCCTCCTGAGGCAAGAAAACATGATTTTCCCCTTCATTTTATGGTCTGTTGAATCTTCTGTTTTTCTGGTTGTATAGCAGGAATAATGTTCATGGCCTTGGAGTATTCTTGTGGTTTTCCAAATGCCTCAGATTTAATTTGGCATCTTCCACACACAAAAAAATTTTATTGCCTCATATACTTTTTTCTGTGAATGCTGTCCCTTCCCCGATTCTGTGGAGGGGTCCTGGAGTCTAACAATGGTCCCACGGAGTTGTTTCTCAGCTGGTGAGGAGCCCTGCCTTGCGCCTCGGCAGGCAGGGATCGCACAAGAAGACAGCCCCTGATGGGGAGGAGAGATCAGCCCAGACCTTTAGCATTGGCCTGAGCTCCAAATGCCCATCTCAGAAAATAAATAAGTAAGAAAACATAATAAGATGCAGACACAGGCTCTTTGTTACCAAGTCCAAACCCCAACATGTAAGAATAATCTTTGTGAACAGGACAGTCTCCGCAGTGAAAGGCGCCCCAGGGCAGGTGGCGGGGATGGGAATTGTTCTGGCTGATGCCTCTGGCTGGAGCTCAGCAGGATGGCCTGGGCTTGGGTCTTCATGTCCAAACCTCTCTAAGGGCTGGTGTTTGGGTTACCAGCCCTCCAAAAAGAATGTACTTTTATTGTACAAAGAAAAGTATCCAGCTTGTTCCAGATATGGGGGCTTCTGCCTGTTACCCTAATGGACTGAGATTCAGATCCCTGAATTCAATTCCCCTCTGTTGAAATCACATTCTGCAGTTTCAGGGCTGGCACAGCCCTCATCTAAATGGAGAAGGCTTATGACTGTGTCTCTTCCACTCAGACACATGCCAGTTTGGATGGAGAAAGGGACTAGCAAAGGTATCATGCATTAAATCTGCTCTTGACACTCGGGCTTTTCTCCTTCCACCCTTTGCAGATGCCATGTGGGTTGTCACAGGGGAGCACATGAACTGCAACTTCAGAGTGCTCTGAGGCCAAAGGGAAAGACAGGGCAGAGCCACAGGAGTTCTCTTCTCCTTACACAGCCACTGCAAAAGGGCTGTAGAACTTCCTTCTGCCATTGTTGTTTCTTCCACAGAAGTATGTGGAGGCTGTAGCTGTTTGGCTGCCGTACATCATGCCAATGCTTCCAACTTGCAGTCAAGTGGTTGAAACATATAAAAAGTGAAAAGAACACCTGTGGGACCGAATGAGGAATAACCTGTCCAACGAACTGTGACAGGGAAGCAGAAGAGCTGCAACCTTGAAGTCCCAGACCCTGTTTACAGCAACGCCTTGAAGCTCCGTAGTCTTAATGGAGCCCATGACACTCTTCTGTGTATAAGGCCCATGCTTCAAGGCCCCTTTGGATACTCCAAAATCCAAAAGGTTATCCACAGTGTCATACAACTACATATAAGGCCATTGCCCCAGACCGCATTTTCACACTGCAGACTAGGAAAAAATCTATCTGCAGCAGCTTCATGGCAGAGTGAAATTGTGGCACTGAGCTAAATGGTAGACTGAGTCAAGGTCCAAGTCTGCAGGAAGACAGTGAACAGCTGCCTGCAGCTTTCTGCCATATGGCACAACAGTGTGTGATATATCTACATCACTTCAGAAACGTACCTGAAGATACTGCATATTTTTAGATATTTTAGCTCATTTTCTCATTAAGCATCTGAAATTAAGGGAACCACACAACCCTGCAAGTGTTTCACATTAGGCAATCCTATCTGGGCAGATTGTGAAGAGGAATAAATGAGATTACTTCCAGATTGGGATCAGGTCAGATAGCTATCACCTCCCTTCCTTTGCCTGACCTGTAACTCCCCACCCCACTGTCAGCTCTTGCAGTGACAAGCAGTGTCCTTCACATGTTGCTGAGCCAAGCAGGGGAAAGGCTTCCTGCGACAGACTTGCTTTCCATTTCCAGGTGCATTACCCGTTACTGAGGATGTAGGAGGGCATGCCACGCCTCACTCTTCCTAAACTCCCCACCCAAGGTCGCTGATGCCAAACTCTGTGCTCTCATCGGATACGCAAAGGGAAAACTGGCCTCTCCCTGACCTCTGACCACATGGACACTAACCGCAGCCTGAGGCTGTACCTGGAGGTGCAAGTGTGCAACCAAGGGGCTGGTAGCAAAGCCCAGCCTCTGTAATGTTCACTGCTGGCTTCAGGCTGGGAGCAAAGGGGGCTAACAGGTTTCCCAGGATGGAGCAGAGCAGCACCACACTGTACGTGTGTCTGTGGCCACAATCGCCCCAGGACACACTGGGAAACTGAGGACAGCCAGAGGGAGCTGGAGGGATGAGGGATGCCTGGAGACACCATCCATCTCAGTGGGTCAGGCTGTCTACTGCTACTCCATGTCTCAGCTGGATGAAGAGAAAAGGGTGCACCTAGGAGGCAGTCATGTTAATCAAGGTGTGTCCTGTCTTGGATGCAAATGGCTGGTGTGAAGGTGAGAAAGGACAATAGCTGCTGTGAATAGTGATAACGCTACTAATGACGTAATCCCTCCAGAAGTCCCTAAATGGTGCATCAGTGGTTAATGCAATGAGGAAGAAAGAGGAAAGTGTGGAGAGAGAAGGAAGGAAGGAAGGAAGGAAGGAAGGAAGGAAGGAAGGAAGGAAGAAAGGAAGGAAGGAAGGAAGGGGAAGGAAGGAAGGAAGGAAGGAAGGAAGGAAGGAAGGAAGGAAGGAAGGAAGGAAGGAAGGAGACAAAGAAAAATATATACAAGGTTTTTGTCATGAAAAAGCACTTTTCGTTGTTGCAAGGCACTTAACAGCTGTAGCACATGCAGTATCTCCTAGGCCAACAAATCCTCAGTGTGCTATACCTGACAACAAGGATGGGAAAACAGGAATATTTCTCTCTCTGGAGAAACCTGGATTAATTCCCTGTGCTGGAGGAAATTTTCTGTCTCTGTGCAGAGCCTGTGCTTTACAGAAGACTCAGATGGGCCCTTTCCTGCCTCAAAGGCACCGAGTTCAGCAGCACCAGGGGCTGCTCTGAGCCTGGGCCCAGGCCTGACCCAGGAGGTACCGTGATATGTGCAGTGGGTGCATCCACACACCACATTGCTTTGTGTTGTGGCTCAGGATGCTTATCAGAAGCAGCTGTTGCCAGATGGCTTGTGTTACCACCATGGATCACTGCAGAGGGTTATTTCTCTCTGGTCTATTTGCCATGCAAATATCCAAAGCTAAAGCCCATGCTGGGCATGGACGTCCCCAGCATGCACAGGTTGCCAGCGTGTCCTCACAGCCCTCTGACAGGAGTGTCAGATGAGGACACATGAGAAATAACATCTCAGAAGGTGATGTAACCACTCTGCTTCATGGACCTTCATTTCTACTGCATAAAGAAATGCCCCTTCCACTAACCACCTCCTTTGAAGGTCCATCTTCCAGCATTCTCTTTATGCTGCAGCCTTATGCAGTCAGAAATGTCCTTTGTCAACACTTTCTGCCTTTTTTGCTCTGCTCTACTGAGCCAGAATGGCCTCATCGACTGCGATGCAGAGGTGAAGTCACCACTGGGCTGCAGGGACATGGCCTGAGATCTGTTGGGCTCAGCAGTGGCAGTGCCAGGGCTGCAGCCCTCTCCAGCCCAACAATATTGTCACTTGGCCACCATGAGCCCTAGCAGCCCAGCCAGCAGCTCCAGTCCTCCTCTTCCCTGAGCAAATACAGCTAGGAGAGAAAGAGAGCAGTCCGAATCTCCTTATGCTCCTCTCATTTGCACACAAGGCTGGTTAGTGTGTGCATATGTGTGTGTGTTAGTTCAAGGAGGAGATCGATTAATTACGTGATGATGGGAGCAAGAACACTCTCAAGGCTCTGGGTCTGCCCCCTACCAGATTTTACTGGCATTTTCTGAACATTTCTATTAGCTCAGTGGGCACAGCTTGTATGCAAACAAACACAATAATGCTCAGTTATTGTTTGCTATGATGGGAGCCTGGGATTTTTATTTTTTTTTTTTTTTACAAGTATTGTTTCTATTTGTCATTAAGGCTCACTTTCTAATGTGTCTTTGTAGGAGGTTTGTCTTTTTTGACATTGTCAGTTGCATGTAGGCAGAGCTCTCTTCTGCAGACTGAAGAGGCATTTAAGGCCAACTGAGTTTTTGTGTTTTCCTTTTTGTCTTTTTTTTCAGAGAAGACAACCAGAAAAGACAGGAAAAAAAGTCCTTGGAACGAAAGACAAACATGTAATTAGCAAAAATAAATACATCATTATTTGTTGGTTTTCATACACGTTACTGTTTCGACTGCTCATGAATTGTTTCATGCAGATTGTAAAATATTCATATTTATATGTTACTCAGAAAGAGATGTGATGCCCTGGAGAGGCTAATTCTTGGTTTGCAGATTGTTTACAAGCTGTCAATTGCAATTTGAATATATTTGCAATTCATAGTGTTGATAAATAACGTAAGTCACATGGCATAGTTTCTGCTCCTGAACTGTAGTACATCCCTGTGTAAGTAACACCAAGGTAGGCAAGCATTTGTCTCCCCATCTGCCTCTCAAATCACACATTTAATGGAGCAAGCAAACATAATACCCAAGAGTACCTCTGGGATCTCATAATAGTATTCTGCCCCGCCTGACTCCCTGGAAAGCTCTGATCTCATGGCACTGTGTGTGGCCACCTTTCGCTGAGTCCTGTCTCAGTTACAACTCACACATGAGCAGGATGAGTGTTCAGTATGTTTTCTCTATGTGGCATCTCACACACTTGGGACAGCCAGCCAGAAAGGGACAAAAGAAAACTGTGCCACAGCAACTGCAGGCTTTGTGGGGGAGTGGGTGACTGAGAATTCGGGGGGTTCTTGTTTGTTATTCCAGACACATGGGGGTGACTCTGTTCTTTGAGGAATGATTAATACAATTATCAACGCAATTCAATTTGCAAATTGCATTTTACAATTAAAATGCCAAATACAGCATTTACTTCTAGCTCCTATCTTTTAATCGATATTTGAAGCAAACTTTTGTAAATGCTTTCATAAATGAAGAGAGAATCTTTGAATATTCCTAGGTGGTGAGGTTATTACTTCAAGCAGTATGACTGTTTTTCATTCTGTTCCTTCTCAGTACCAATTTTGTTTGATGGAATTGACCCCATTAATGACAAGGAATTATGCTAGAAAGTAATTTCACTTCATCTCCTGGTGGAAACCAAATCCTGCCTCTTGTTCTTCTCCTAAAACCATGGAGATACTAAATTGTATTGTGTGTGGCTTGCATTTGTGTAGCCACTCTACATGTCATAAATCAGTATTTTCAAATTGATATATTTCTTCACCTTTACAATAACTTCAGGTGATTCTCTGTGATTATAGTTTGAAAATTTTTCCTGGTTTTGAATACAAATCTATTTTCTGCAATTTGCCCTCATTACTTCTTATATTTTACACTACAAAACAAATTATTCCCTCCGTGGCAGCTTCTTATATAGGTGTAGCTTCTCAACTGTTACTGAGTCTCCCCTCATCTTGACTGATCTTTCCTGCTAGATGTCAATTTTCTCCAAGATTCTCTTTGGTTTTTTCTAGACTGTTTTTAGAATGTTCATATCTTTCCTGAAGACCAGTCCACAAAACTCAACTCTGTATCAGTCAGGACATGGATAGACTGGAAATGTGTCTTAATGTAACTCAGATGTGATTCTCAACTTTAACCATCCTGCTAAGAAATTTGATTTTTACACATGTATGACACTACAGAATCCTTTTGTTTGTAGTATGCTGTACACAGTTAGGTCTCTCGCTATGGAACCGTTTTCTCTCAGCCTGTATTTGTGCAGATGATTTCCTTTCAAATAACAATTACTTGCCCTTGTGTTTACTGAAGTGCACCTTTTTTTTTTTTTCTTTTTTTTTTTTTTTTTCCCCTCCCAGATTATTTAGACAATTTCTTATGGCTTGTTTTAGGAGGAACTGTCAGGGGATACCGGTTGACTGCCTTCCCAGGGTACCTATATATTTGTTGCTCTCATAAATCTTCCCTGGTTGGTCTCCCTGGCCCGTATGTGGTCTTGAGCATCTATCAGGTTAAGATAGGCTGGGAGGGAGCATGATCTGGGGGTACCCTGGAGGTAGCCTCCCTGTGTCAAAAGGGTGGGATGGCATACAGCAAAGACAACTGAAGCCAAGGGCCTCTGGGCACTGAGAGCAAAGTTGGGAGAGTAACAGAAAAGGGACTACCCAAATCCTGAAACTGACAGACTCTCTAAGACTAGAGATAGGAAGAATTACTTGCTGCAACTTGTGATGCCAAATCACTTGCTTTAATACGTGTTCTGTGTCGATGCAGAATATTTTTAAGAAAAGTAACCAGTTTGATACAATATCTCCATGCAGACCATCCCCAAGTCTTTCCCACTCTTGTTGTGTGAAACTCTTTGAACTGTCTCAACCCACCATTAGCATTTGCCATGTGTAGAGAGTCAATTGTTACCCTGAGGAATGGGATGGATGATGACATGCTTAGATAGTAATGCTTTAAATTAAGATCCCTGAATATGCCTCTGATGTATGGAGGTTAATTAAGAAGCTATTGTGAGCTGAATTAATACCATTTGCTTATTGAAAACATAAGTCATGAGAATTAACAACAAAGTCATAAATATATTTCCCTTAGGGCCAGATCCTTCAGCTCTTACTCATCTGAGCAATCCTTACTCATGTGAGTAGTCCCATTGAGTTAATTGAGACTTCATGTATGAGTTCATTTATCTATATGACTAAGAAGTTGCATGGTTGGGTCCCACAAAAGCATTAATCTAAAATGAATATGTTTTTAATGATAAATTGGTATTTAGATGGACTATGATGATTGCTTACATCCAAGCCTTGTTTTAATAAGACTAGTTTAGTCTGCCAAGTAAATAAATCCAGCTTTTCGTTAATAATCAAGTGACAGAGAACCAACAATTACCGATCAAAGGCAGAATTCTGACATAGACAAAAATCAAGTGTTAGGTTTCATTAGGTCCATTAACAATATATACATTTTTGCTGATAGCTGAATGGAAAGCTGGTACATCACCATCAAATTGAGCGTCATGATCCGCAAGTTAGTTCTGAGTGAGTTTGCTCCAGAACCAAAGCAGGAAAGCCATGTGAGTGAGAGGGAGGGATGCTCAGCCTGGAAAGCAACAACCCAGCCCATCCTGCTGTGGCAACCCAAGACGCTCATGCTATGTGGTATTGCACTCTGTCATGTAAAAATGCCATCTCCCACCATGCTAGATCATGGATCTCCTTCTGCTCCACTGCAACAACTTTATCTTGTAGGCATGCTAAAAGTCAGCAAAATTCCCCAAAACACATGCTGTTAGCAATGAAGAGTTGTCCTCTTCCTCTGGTATTGTGAACAAGAAGGCATCGCTCCACTGCGGTTGTTTAATCCTGAGTCCTCTGGCCAGCATTCAGTGACTCACTGTTGAGTGTGCGGGAGAGAACAGAAGTTTCCCTCTTCTGAAGGTCACCTTGGACCAACCTGCCTTCATCTGCTTCCCTGACAAAAAGCTTCTCTGGGGACACTTCCATGTCCGTACAGAAAAAATAGTGCAAAAAGAGATGCTATTCCCTCCCCTGTGGACTGAGTCATGCATGGGATGCAACCACTGATCATGGTCAAAGCAGAGACCAGGGCTTGATAACTCCTACGCAGAGGAGTAGTTGTGACATCACCTGAGCCTTAAAAGTCCCATTAAATCTCTCTGGCTGGGGCCAGACACGGCATAGCTTCCTTTGTACTTCTAGTTGCACTTGAATGTGACTTCAGTGGAGACTCTTTCAGTAAGAAAAATAGTGGGAGTTTCCTTTTCCAGACTTTAGCCTAGTCAATTTTGGGGAGAGGGAGAGAAAGAAAAAAAAAAAAAAAGAAGAAAAAAAGAAAAACCTACTGACTGTTGACAGAAACAGCTCAAGTGGCTGTCAACAGCCAGGTTTTTCTTTTCTTTTTTCCTTCTCCCTGACTATCTGCATCTTCCCAAACTTCACCTTGCACTCTCCTTTGATGCGGTACTCCTGGCTCCCGTTTTCAGTGCTGAGAGCTGCCCAAGGAAGCGGAGGGAAAGGTTGTCCTTACACCATCTCCTCAAAACTAGAAGGAAGCACTACAAAGTGCTTCCAGAGACTCTCCCTCCTTCCAGACTTCCAGCCCAGACTTGGGTTTTTTGGAAGATCAAGGAGCTGTTCCAAGTCAAAATAATGTCTTGTTTAAAGACCAAAAGAAATCAAAGCAAACTGACCTCAAACCTTTAGAAATTTAACAACTGGAAACCTATATTAATGCACACTTTGACATTTGATTTTCCATATTAGGGAAATAAATATGATTTATCACTGCACATTTTGATTCTCTGATGCCCTTTAAATCCCTCAGACCCATGTCACCCAACCTAAGAGACACAAACTCAATAATGAGTAAAAGCTTAAGTAACTCCTGCCCTGATTTATAAGCATCTCTGTTAAAAGGAAAGGTTGCGATTTGGGAGAAACTGCTTACTATTGGGCCTTTGTGACATTTATTTACTCATTCCCACTGGTTACTTCCATTGCAAACACTTTCTTTCCCCATCCCACATCAGAGGTATGTAATGGAGGTAACAATTTAATACAGAAAATTATATCACAGCAATAAAAGCTTCCTAACTCACCTGGGAAGCTCTATTATGTTCTAGGATTTGGTATTGCGGCCATAAATGTTGACATTTGCATTCATCTGGGAGTTAAGTGCTAAGCAACAGGTCTAGTGGAGAAACTGGCCTGTCAGGAAATAATCCACGAGCTGGGGCCTTCCTCTGCATGGCTCAGGGGCCCTTTTAGTGCCCCCCAGGGTTCACACCTCCTTCTGGGAGCTGACAAGGTAGAAGTTAATGACAGCGGTTAACATGTTGGATCACCAGGTCATGGTGCCTTTGGTCCCCCTTCAAGCCCCTTCACAGCAAGTAAACAAGCAGAGCCGTAGACTGGAAATGTGTCCTCTGGTACTTCCGCAACACAAACAGTGCGGTAATGGAAAAAGAGTCTGTTTATCCTCAGAGTGTTAGCAGATGGCAGCTCCTTCCCACTCCCTCTCTCCGCTGCAAGCCAAGCTCCCCAGTGCATCCCCGAGGCCATTGCTGGAGACAGACATTCTCCAAAGCCTCTCAGTGGTTTGTGCACCATGCACAAATGAAGGTGAAGCCCACACACACTCTGCTGAAGGGCTTGTGCAGGAGCATTGACTACAAGGGAAA
>NW_010286987.1:38125-44150 GCF_000700745.2 Antrostomus carolinensis
TGCTCCAGCTAAAGTATTGCAAAGATGCAACATGTGGCTGCAAAAAGGAGCACTCTGGTCTTGCTTTACAGCAAGCCAGCAGCAGGATGTCCTTGTCCTGTTACAAGTGCCCCACAAGGCAGTGGGCAAATGGAGGAGCTCACACCTCCTGTGTGAGCTCTCACATCCCAGATAGCATCAAATACTCTCATGCCGACCCAGGAACTGCTGTTAGCACAGCCAGTGTCCCCTACCAGGCAACAGACAACTCTGCTTCAGCTGTTTCTGTGAAGAAAAAGACAAGAGGAGAAGAGGTGGTCATTGCCTTCCCTCCAGCCCTCTTTGCTGCATTTCTAGAGCCTACAGGTGCACGGCCTCTTCCCAATCCAGCTGAGCCGGCTGCAAACCCCTCCCTGGACACTTGCTGCTCCTCTCTTCTCAGGGGCTACTGCCCACCTCAGACCTCTCAGGTGGGTTGTGTGTGGGAACACTCCTTCACTCAATGCATTCAAAATGTTGGTTTCCAAGTCTTTAGTGGTAACCAGAATGGTATGGGTTGGACAGGGCTCACACCAGCCCCAGCTGAGAGGTCTGAGAGGTCATGGCTGCTTTAACAACAAAGCTGCACCCTGGCAGGGGTTGGAAGTGCATTGCTGTTCCTCCCTGTAAGGCTATGTCCTCTCAAAACTAGAAAACTGACAGAGACACTAGGATGGGTCAAAAAGCATTAGGAACAGGCTGGGCAGGGTACACAGCTAATTAGAGAACATGCACTGGATGAACTAACTTAATCCAGGACTGCAACAGGATCTGATTCTACCCTCTGCAAGTTATATGCAGGTTTTAATCACTTATGACTTAGTTACACATAAACTTTTGCACTATATATATGTAAGGCTTAAGTCCACAGCCAGTCCTGGAGCATTTCTGATTTTATCTGTGGATTCACAGCATCTTGTGTTGTGGAGGTGGGGATTAGCGACTACATGAATTAGGGCCCTCTAGTAAGGTAAAGAGTGAACTACCACAACAAGAAAGATTATTAGTGCCCTGCTGACACCTTTGACACCCAAATATCCATAGGGATCACTGACTGTCTGCTCCTTGTTCTCTGACAGAGACCTGAGCACCTCCTTAGCAGGAGTTCAGGGGCAGCACAGACAGGACAGCACATGCTATGTTTTGACGCCACAAATTGGGTTCATCTCACCTCACTCCAGACACCCCATCTTCCTCCAAGTGTCGTAGTCACTCCTTTTACAGTCAAAGGAGGGAAACATGCATTTCTAGAGAGTCACTCACCTAACGTGCTTTAGACACCTCCTTTAGGAAGAGGTGAGTTGCAGTGCAGCTCTTGCAGTGTCCAGGACAGAAAGTAGGTGCCTGGTTGTGTTGCAGACAGTGCAGCTCTGCACACTTAGCCAGCTGAATCCTAGGTGTCTTGAACTGGGCATCAAAAAAGAGTGGATACTTCAGAAAGGTTGTTCTTATATTTTCTCCAGCTGTGCTGTTGTGCAGAGAAGGTCATCAGTATTTGCAAAGTGCTTGAGTAGTACAGTTTGTAAAGAGAAGTGACTAGAAGGGGATTTATTTCTCCATATTCAGACCAAGGTTTGGATGTCATCAGCCATATAAGACCCATGGCTGTATGTTGAGTAATGAACATAGGAAGGAATACTAGCTAGCCTCCATTTGCTTTCACATTTTCAGAGCTGGACATGGAGGCAATGGATGGGATGGGATGGGATGGGATGGGATGGGATGGGATGGGATGGGATGGGATGGGATAGGATGGGATTGGGTAGGGAACTGAAGCTGCAGTCACTAGTGTGTGGTAGGAAATGAGCATGTATTCTGCACAGGGGTGGCGATGGTGGTTGTATTCTCCTTACCTTTTCTAGTAAATACTCATTTAGTATCATCAGCCAGCATCAGATCTGTTTGGGATATATAACAGCCTCTGCACCTTTGGAGCAGTACCTGTGTCTCCCAGGCAGCCCAGAGACACAGATACACCCAGTTACTTCTGGCTCCCCTTCCTTCTCCCTTTGCAACTCTCCTGCTACTAAAGCTATCGAAACTTCTCAGAGGCAGTTGTATGTCAGTCGGTGTGGATGGCACTGTTTTAGCCAAAGCTAATTTATACTTCTGCTTTGAGACATGGCCAAAGTTATACACACATCTGAAAAGCATCTGAAAACTTAAAAAGTTCAGCTAGCTGCTGCAAAGAACCAGCAGCCTCTTCCCAGATTACCTTGCTGCTGCTCATCACCACTAGCTTCTTTCAGCCTTCCAGTCACCGAACAAGCCTTCTTCCTCAAAGGGCACTGATGGTAACAATAGCCTCTGAGAAGTAGCAGTCAAGACAAGAAAAGCTATGCCACTGTCCACGCAGAGACAAGATTAAAGGGCACCCATAGAGACATGGCTCCAGCTACTCCTCATCCGTTTGTTCCAGCCATGACAATTTCTCTTTGCACCTCTGTTCCCGTCTCCACCTGCAACTGGGAAGGGCACAGCCCTCATTCCTGTGGCTGCCTTCCTGCTACATGGCCTTAGTGCTACCCCTTAGAGATATTATGAAAAGGAGAGTGAATGAAATGAAACTGGTGCCAAGCCCACCTATGTGGTTTACCTAATCCTGACATGTCATAACAGAATCTGGGGACTGTATCTTACTCAAGAGGAAGTGATGGTTCCTGCAAGCCACGTATATTCCTTCAGAGAGCTTATTTGCTTTTCACTGTCAAAGTCACAATTACTCATTCAGACTACAGCAGTAATGTATCATCTCTCAGTAATGTAACTTAATCTTTGCCACTTGGAGAGGCATCCTGCCTTGCTCTTGGCTCCCTACAGCACATATGACTGTGCTTCAATTAGTCTGTGGCTGTTCTCTGTCTCACCACTCTGTCAAAGGAAAGCAGTATAAAACCCCTCGCAGGCATATTTTAGATGTGTAATACTGATATGCTTCATAAAATATATGAGCACATTCCAAAAGTTATTTCCAAAAGTTAAGCCCATGAGTCAAACAATACCAGGGAGTTGAAAGTGTCCCACATGTCAAAGAAGAGCCAGCATACAGCTGAAAGCCACTGAAGGAAATGTGCAGCAGCTGGTGACACACCAGGAGCTGGTTTTCCCCTGTCATCTCTTGGATGCCAGTGCTTGTGAAACCTTGAGTTCCAGCAGGAAACAGAGGGGAGAGTGCATGTCATAACATACAATGTAAAGGGTGGGTGTATGTGATTTTTGTGGCACTCAGGTTCATTCTGAACTTTTGATTCAAACAATTTATAGTAGAGCTGAAACTGCCTTCTAGGTTTCTCAGATCCTAAGGTAACTCCTTGAGTGGTCTTGAGAACATAAAAAAAAAATCAAAACCTACTGTCTCTCCACCTGTTATGCATGCACCCTGAAGGCCATCAACTTTCTAGCAGCACATGAAGGGCCTGGCTGTCCTGCTACTTCACAACTACACTTTCTAACCTCACTTCATAAGCAGAGTGTTAGGGGAAGGTCACAAAGGATTTATTAAGTTTCCTGGCCCCAGAAGGGGTGTGTGAAGAGAAGGCAGGTCTCAGCTTGCTATACACATGCTCACACCTGCAGACTTGTGGCATTTAACTTATTTTACCATAGCAAGGCTCCTTCTAAGAAGCTGCCAGTACCCAAATGCTAGTGTCCTTTATGTTTATCTCCTTAACTACAAACCCCTCACAAATGCCAGCTGCATTGCCTCCAAGCCAGGAGTTTCAGCATCAGCCTTCATCAGTTCTTCAGCTTGTCTGTCACAGTGTGGTGCAGCTGAAGAATCAACCTCATCACTGGCACTAGCTGGGTCATTTATTCCACTACATCAGTTTGTTCAGCTGAGTACAGGGTACAGTACACTGAAGGTAGGGGATCCTGTGTTTCCTTGTTAACCTTCCAAAGTCACATCAAACATTAGAGGAGACAGAAAGCAGCAGCAGCAGCACACTCAACGGGGAGTCTCTTGAGGGTGTAGAGACATAAACTGAAGTAAGGAACACAATTCAAATCAATCAAAATGTTTGTATAAATTGATTTGGGGTTTTTTGGAAATCTGTGAATGACAAGACCAAACTAGAAAACTGTCAGCAGTAGAAGTCCTTTGGATTTTGCCTTAAAAATCAAAAGAAATCTCTTTCCTTTAAGGCCATCAAGGATAAATAACTTCCCAGAGCCAAGGCTTTGCAGGTGACCAAGGTACCTTTGCAGGTACCAAGACAAATTCAGAGTAGGAGACAAGTGCCCATAGAATATAGAGAGGTGCTTGCTAAGTAGGACATTTCCCTTGTCAGTTTGCAATAGGTCATGTGGATGAACCCTACAGTCATTCCACAGAATCACACAGAACAGCTGAGATAGGAAAGGAGTGCTTGGAGACCGCCTAGTCCAACCCCCTGTTCAAAACACGGACAACTAGAGTAGGATGCCCAGGATTGTATTCAATCACGGTTTTAATATCTTCAAGTATAGGGACTCCACAACCTCTCTGGGTAACCTATGCCAGGGTTTGACCACACTAACTGCAAAAAAGGTGGGGTTTTTGTATGTAAATGGAATTTCCGGTATGTCAGTTGGTGTCCATTTCCTGTTGACCCACCTCTGAGCACCACTGAGAAGAGTCTGGCTACTTTTTCTTTACTCCTCTTCATTAGGCATGTATGCACATTGATAGGATCCCCCTGAGCCTTTTCTTCTCCAGGCTGAACAGCCCCAGTGGTCCCAGTACCCATTCACAACTGGCCTCCAGCAGTACTTCATGCCACTGATCAGAACCATCTGAGACCACCAATTCAGCCAGTTTTCAATCCACCGCACTATCCATTTGTCTAGTCCATATTTAATCAGTTTTTCCATGTGGATTTTATGGCAGACAGTGCTTCCTTACTAAAGCCTTAATAAAGACAGGATAATGTCTACTGTTCTCCTATCCTTCACTGAGGCAGTCATTTCATCATAGAAGGCTATTAGGTTGGTCAGATAATATTTCCCATTTCAAATCCATGTTAACTACTCCAAATCACCTTCTTGTCCTTAGTAGTTGAAAATGGCTTCCAGGAATATTCACTTCATCATCTCAGGGATCAAAGTAGGGTTTACCATCCATTAGTTTCTGAGTTCTCCTTCTTGCCCTTCTTCAAGTGACATTTGCTTTCTTCTCCTCCTTAGGAACCTCCTCCAATCACCAGGATATTTCAAAGATAGTCAAGATCACAATGTCAAATCACTGTGACATTGCCTTCTTCCTTTGCTGCCTATTTATGTGTAGAAGCCTGTCCTATTAATGCTTCATGTCCCTCATCAGATTCAAGCCCAGATAGTCTTTCGCTTTTCTAACCTTATCTCCCCAATATCTCTGTATTCCTGTTGGATCACCTGATGCTGCTTCTACCTCTTGTACATGTCCTTTTTGTGTCTGAGTTTTATCAGGTGCCTCTTCTCTTGGTCATCTATGAAGGACTCCTGACACATTTGCTCGATTTCCTGCACAACAGCGAGGACTATTCCTGAGCCTGGAGGAGATGATCCTTGAAAATCCACCAGATCTCCTGAACCCCTCTTCTCTCCAGGGCTGTCTTCCATGGGATTCTTCCAAACAGATTCCTTAAGAGGCCTGTCTGTTCTCCTGAAGCCCACACTGGTGATTCTGCTTTTGGTCCTGCTCCTTCCCCTTCACATCCCCATCCAGTTCTTCCTCATTTGTAGTTACAAGGTCCATCTCCCTTTGTCAGCTCCTCAATCACCTGTGTCAGAAAGTTGTCAGCGATGCACTGCAGAAACCTCCTGGATTTCATGTGTACTGCTGTGTTGTCACCCCAGCAGCTTTGGAGCAGACCTTATTACCTATGCAATTGTAGAGAAAAAGCAGTTGTAAGTAATAATACCAGGAAAAATTATAGATACACAGATTGGTGAGTGTCCTGGTTTTGCTCATTTCTCGAGCACCTTTGAAAAACAAGTAAACTCAGTAATTCTCATTTTACAGTTTGATTCCTCTTTCTTCACATTTAGG
>NW_010286987.1:44181-82096 GCF_000700745.2 Antrostomus carolinensis
GGTATTAGCATGTAAGAGTTATTGGCACTTCATTCAAGGCTCATCCCAGATCACACCTCTTTGAGTAGGTTTCCAGAAATCCAATTATACCTGGCAGAGCTGATAGTTTTTAAAATGTAATTACAATGGAAGGAATGAGGTACAGTGGATGCATTTTCTTAAGCCATTTGACACCTTGCCTCATAAAATTAGCCTGCAGAAGTGAAATTCAAATTAATTCTAACCTAGATAAAAACACTAAATCTAGGAGTTGGCTGGATGACACAAACAGCAGGTAACCAGAAACAGCAATGTCTTGACCTGGAGACAGGTCCAGTGGGGTGTCACCAGGACTCATGAGATAAACAGTACTTTATATCTGCAGGTTATATTCAACTTGTGGTGATGTAAACACCAGTAAAGGTCGAGGAAAAAAACTCAAAGGTAAACTGGAAGAGTTTGAAAAGAGTTTTTGTTATACACTTCATACATGTGTGAAGTGTATAACAAAAAGGATTCCAAATTGCATTAAATACACACTGAATATTTAGAGGAGAAAGTATTGACAAGAACAGACACAAAAAGCAGAAGCATCAGCAGGACCTAGTAAGTACTTAATGACAATATCTGATACGAAACCTGTATGTTTTGTCAGCACAAGAGAATGACAAACAAAACTTGAATTTTATGGTATTTTGTATGCAGAAAACCCATGTTAGGTAGAGGGGAAGACGAGAAACCCTTCCTGTGCAACATGTGTGTGATACTGCTGACATCCATCTTCAAGCTGTAAATGCAAAGGAGAGAAGAATAATCCGTACTGATACAGGAAGGGTTAAAGAACTATGTTATGAAACTGAGTGAAATAAAATACTTGTGATGAAGATCAGGCAAAACGTCCTAACATCAGATCCTGTAGCACTGCTAAAAAGTTTGTCTTGGGCTTGTTGGAAAAATTCAGAGAGTCAGAAAAAGCATGCTTATACGGGAAGGACACTCAGGGAGGTTTCATTGTGTGGTTAAATACATATTATGCATTTCTCTGCCATAGGTTGTATTGGGAAGCCTATCAGCTTGTTCCTTGTAACTGAGGAGAAGAGGGATGCTTCACAAAGCACTGGATTTTATGACCGTCTAGGCAGTGGCCAGCAGGATGAGTTATTGCTGGAAAATGAAGGGCATCCTTCACAAACTTTCAGGAAGAATAGGTCACTGTGACAGCTGTGAATTGCAGTCCCCTCTGTGGAAGCCATCATCCCCTGAGGAAGGAGGCAAGGGAGCAGTCCCAAGGGTCAGAGGAAGGTGTTCGTTTCCCGGGCTTCTCTGGCCTGAGCTCATGGGGATGGCAGAGCTTGTCTTCCATGTGTTGTCTTCACTCAGAGAGGGTTGGTGTGGCTGAGAGGAGCTGCGGAAACATCAGTGGGCAGCAATGTGAGGCCCTGCTGGTGGCTGGGGAAGCCATGCCCAGGAGGGGAGGGGAAGCAGGTTCACATCAAAGCCTTGCCACCATCGCGGGGAGCGTACCAGGCACTGGAGCCAAAATGTAGACCAGCAGAAGGAACCAGGTCTAATCATTAATAAATCAAGCCTGAGAGATGGCTAGCAAACTAATACTGAATGTACACATTAAAAGTAGCCATAAAACAGCATTACAACAGTTGTGAACCTGCATCCTATCTCCTTTTTCCCACCCACCTTCCCAAACAGCTTTCTTCTTCCCATTACCATTCCAAAATGAACAGTGCTCAGAGTGTTATTTGTGTTGCTGGCATTTATCTGGGAGAATGAAATCACAGCCTGGTTTCGTTTTCCCAAACCTTTCTCCACAACAAAAGACAGCAAAAGCAGTAGTTGATACACCCGAGATAGACAGACACACTTGCAGCCTGGTGCCTTTCATCAGATAAATGACCAAATACGGAAGCTGGTTAAACCAAGGAATGGTTTACTGCCAGAAATATTTTCATCTTAAAAGTTTATAATTAACAGGAAGACCAATGACTAAACTCCACATACTTCACACTAGCAGAAATGTGGCTTTATCACTTTATTTCCTTGCTGCAATGTAACATGTTATAATTGGTAAAAGAATAAAAAAAAGGAACAGCTTGCAGCAGCAATCCAAATCCCACGTAAAGGCATTTTAAGAACAGATAGGTGAACATGCGGAGCCGCAGAGGTTGGTGGTTTATCTAGCAATAATGTGCCTGTGAAGGAAGGAGAAGTTTTATTCTGAGGCACTGCTGAAGGCTCTGCATGACCTATGCTGCCATGAACTTCTGTTAGTTACATATAAACATCTTGTGGCCTTCATTGACACACCCCAGACATCCAATCTTAAAGGGTTAGTATCAAACCAGCTCCTGACTGGAGCATGACTGCAACATGCCCACGAGAGACCAGAAAAGTGGCAGAAGGCAGGATTCAGGATTTCAATGACACTCTAGATTTTACACTGGCATTTTGTACATCCCTACCAGAAGACAGATCTCGCTTGATCCATACAAGACTCTCTGCTCCAGAGGACTCATACTGGAATCATTAACCAGCTCTCAAACCTGCTCCAACTCTAATTTGCTGATTCTTCAACCAAATACAGTGTTGGGCTTTCCTCCACCACCAAACTTATGTTCAAAATACTCAGCTCCTCCTTCCTTTTGTATGTAACCTGTCTGGGATTCTTTCAAACTCTCTCCACTCTCCATCTCAGCCTTGCTTTAATGTTTCTAAACAAAAAACATACTTGCGGGAGGGCTTAATTTGGCAACAAAGGATTTTGCTGTTAAATTTACATTGAGAATTTGTCCCAGACAGTGCTGTGAAAAATGTGGTTGGATGTTCATTCTGAAGCATTTTGATTCTTGTGGGTATTTTGTTTTGCTTTGAATTGATGAAATAAGGCTGTTTCAGTGATGGGTTATGCCCATTTTAGCCTGGTGAATAACAGAAGAGAAGTCAAGGTGTTTCCCTTCCTCACTTGCTTTGTGCTGGAGCTGCGTAAGATAAGCTGAGCTCCAGGCTTGTGGGAGGCAGAAGAGGGCTGGCATGTAGCACCCCACCTGCCTGTAATTAGAAGGGACCAGCCTTTGTTTCTTGGATTTGTTATACCAGTAACAAGAAGGGTGAATCAATCAATCCAGCCTTAGCAGGGTGACGTTAAACAATATAATCATTGATTAAGCCTAATTTTTCAGAGTAGATTTTAGCCTAAAGTCACATTCTTGTAACAAAAACTTACCACAAAGCAGGGAGCAGAAACGTTTTTTCCTTTCCTGATCTCCTAAGACTGCGCTAGATTATGTATCTGAAATGAAAATCATGAATGTATGTTTGTATTTGAGACTTTTACCATTAAAACACAGTTTTAATGTGGCCCTCTGCTGCTTTTGTACTTGCATCATGTAAGAAAAGGAGTTATAAGAAAGGAAACTTCTGGAAAGAGACATTGATGGATACAGCCATTGTAGGAGCAGCAGCATGTCTTCTTGCAAAAGCTCAGTGAGTGGTGCCTTCAGACCAGAGTCCTGAAGCAAACAGCCTTCATGTAGGGCTGTTCATTTTCTAAACACAAGTTTTACTCAAGCTACTTTGAAGTGGTGAAGAGGTGTCCAGTTCATAGGCAACTTTGCCAAACTGCATTCCTCTGTTGAAGGTGCTGAGAAGTCTGGAAGATTTCAAGAGGAGGAGGGTTTCACATCTGTGGGACAGAGTTGGAAGAGACATGGGCTCCCTGACAGTTGGGGCAGGCCTGCTCTAATATGTCCTCCAACAAAGATAATGACAGTAGGGAGAGGTCTCTCAAAATAGGTGGAAACCCCACTGGATTTGTGAAATTTCTGCTGGTGCCCTGAACAGCCTGGGCTAAGGAAGGCAACAAACTAGGAAATAAAGTGTAGTTTAGTGAGTACTTACACACCCTGAAGCTGTGCTAATTTTTCTAAGAACTCTCTTTTTCCCCAAACCCCTTTTTTTTTTGGATGGAGTCTTATGCATCTCATCCTAAACAGACACATTGAGTTGCTTCTTTAAAACTTAAACTTTTTGCAAAATTTTATGCAGAAATTATTTCAGCTGTAGCTGTAATCTGAAAAGAGTTGTATGCAGTAAAGAGCTGTGGCTAGATTATTCTGCCTACCTAACTTTTTGGTGTGTAAAGGAGCTTTTATTTCTTAAATTCATTGTAAGCTAAATGCTAGCAATATTTGAAATATTTGAAATGTCCCATTTCTGTATTTTCAGTGGGCACTTATATATATTTATAGGGACTACAATTTTAATACTGAATCAGGAAAACAAGATCCAGCTAAGAAAAAGAGATCCACTCTAGGGCAAGCCACAAATTTATTTTGCATGGATCAGGAAAATCAGCAACATTTACCATAAAATTTGTTAAAACTTATGAAGAATTTGCCATTTACATGAGATGGACTATTAAGCATAAGACCTGAATAATAATTTCAATATAATTTATAAGAAGAAAACCCTTAAAACATCTTTAGGTCCTAACAAAGAAGGAAATAAATAAAAAACCTGGATAGAAGCTGCAAAAGCAGCACAAGTATATTAGTTCTGGTTTATGCACGTTTTTCATAAAGATCCTTGACCATGACAGGAAATTAAATATTGTCACTTTCCAATATTCACCCACAGTTAAATGACACATCTTGGAAGAAACAGAACTTTGTGTCTCACCAACAATACATTCGTTCCTCTTTCATTGCGAAAACAATTACAGACTTGATTACGAGAGTGTATTTTTCTCCAGTGTTGTTACTGTTGTCTCATATTAAGGTTATACACAGCTGAGAGACAAATAATTCACTGACTCCTTGATTAATTTCTAAGCAGAATAAGCTGCCTTAGACATATTTGAAAGTATGAAACAAAAAGGTTGCACTTTTAGCTGAGAAGCTGATACCGACTTCAAGGTATACACCAAGTTAATAGAAACAAATTGTTGGAAATTTGTTTCCAAACAGAAGTATAAATATTTCATTACAGCTAATTACTCAGCTTGTAGCTGAAAGAATACAACAAAATATGCAAAAGATAAGTTATCACTTGATCTTCATGGTCATTAGCCAATATTTTGGTTTTCTTCCTCCACCAGAAAAAAATCACAACTATGTGGGATATTTCATTTCACTGGTCTTGAATTTATGTAAATCCTGAGTCCCTCAAGTCTCAGGTACTTATCTATATAGTGGAAGAACCTTAAAATATTGTTGATCTATTAAAAGTTACTTTTATATGATATACTCTCCAGTTGGAAATTTTAAGGTCTGTAAGGATAATATATAATGAAGATCAAAAGGAATGACTAAATTTTCTGTAGAGGTCTTCTAGATGATGGTAGAAGTTATTTTAAAAATAAATTCTTAAATTAGAACAAAGAGCTGTTTATAACACTGTCATCCAAAGATAAGTTACAAGCAAATATCACTGGAAATGCCTATGGTCATTAAAGTAACTCCCTCTTAAAAACATGTAATGCCAAAGCAGAAGAACAGGAAGGGAATTTTGTTCTGTAGCAACCAGTCTTATTTGGCCTTTCAATTTCAACAGATAAAATAGTCTTATCTTGATTCAGTCTTTTTTTTTTTTTTTTTTAAGAATACTAAATTTTTGGACCATTTTAAATATTATTGGAGAGCTGAGAATTGCAGAATGTAGTGGAACTTGTTTGGATCAGAAGAAATATCAAATACTGACATATTTAGCAGAGTGTTTGCATACACTTTAGAGGACAAATATTAGAAAATGATTCAATATTTTATCTTCAGATTCTCATTATCTCAGCTTCCTTAAGCCTGTGGTATTTACTGTGTTTATTCTTACCTCAAATGCACAAATGAAAGAGTATTTCCCATGTGTAAACAAGGTTTAAATACATTAAGATAAACTGAAAAATATTGCGATTGTTGAGTTTTAGTTTCATATGGAAGTTAACTTAGACTGGGGACAGTGTTTTATGAACTGATTTTAAACCCCAAAATATCTTTTAACATATTCAAATTTATGATAATCATAATTTTAATTAGTAAATTTGTGCTTATAGAAATAGTATTTTAAATTCAACTGCTGTAGAAAAGTATTTTTGAAAGACAAGTGCATGCCATGCTGAGTGGAAGAGCATTTCTTAAAATGTGCCTGAAATAATTGCCTTTGTTTTTCATGAGGGTGTCTCTTATTTTCATGTATGAAGGATGGTAGTCACAATTGTTTCAACTTCTTAAGAAAGGCAGCCTTTGCTTCTTTCACTGATCCATGTAGTAAGGGATTTGGTAATGTGTCCTGTTAACGGTAACACAATAATCAACTTTTGACTTAGTGTGATATAACACTGCTTTCCAACCCAACATCATAGGGTAGGAAAAAGTCACAATAAAGCATTTAATATTAATTTTTTCTTGAACACCTCTAGGTGCTCTGTAATTTATCAGCAGAAATCCTCTGTTTAATTTCACAGTGTTTCAGATACACATTTGGGTACCCTATTTGGATAGGGTTTTTTGCAAGGAGATGAGGGCTTCACAATATGCTTCCCTCTCTTGCCATTTCAAAGGCAGTAACCACTTGAAAATAAAGGGGATTCCTAAAACCACGGAGTCTCAAGCTGGGAGGACCTAACCATAGTGGTGACAGCCTGAAGAGTTGTGCCACATGAGTCGGGCCAATGCTGAGTTGTGAGTACAAGAAAAGCAGTTCAGGTAAAAGGAATAACCTGCTGTGGTCTTGCTGGGATGTGAGGGAGTCAATCCTGGAAGCTAGAAACACAGGCAGAGCCCCGCCTCTGCCTCACAAAACCTTCCCTCTAAAAGTAATGAAACTGCTTCTTTGCTTTTAGCAGTTTGTCACAGATACAAGCTTTGGCTCTACCAAAGGATGTAATAGTGAAGAGCAAATGATGAATGTTTTCTTTTCCTTGTGGTTTCAGCCGGAGGGGGGATCCCATCCATTGCAGCAGTCTTGGGCTCCTTTGTGCTCCAAAGTGGTTTACCCTAGGTCAACTAACACATGGTCCATAATTACATCTAGCACCTCGTTTAGTCTCAATAACATGTTGCTCAAGATCTCTCTATAGAAAAACATGTTCTGCTAACTCTTCTCCAGCCAGATGTCTTTAACTGGACTTCCTTCACAGTATAACTGGTCCTCAATAGCCAGCAGATGTTGCTACCGAGCAGCAGAAAGATAAACACACTCCCTTCCTCCAAAGCTGAATGTAACTCAGAGCTCGATCTGTGTCTCCATGGAGGGAACAAAGCTGAGCTTCAAATGTCAAGCTTGAGTCATCTGCAGTTAGGGTTGTGGCTTTAAAATTTGTAATGTTTCATTAGTGCTAGACCACTGACTTCAGCTAACATACCTCAGCTTTACACCAATGTCCAATCAGTGCATTTAAGTCTGTCATATATTCAAAGGAAAATGCTCTTTTAGGCATTTTGGTCATCATTTTAGGTACCATTTCAATTAGTGCCCTAGAGAAGCCCATGGAGGGCCCATCTGTAAACTGTGCCACTCAAACAGGGAACTTCACCAAGAAGTTGCTCTAGAGATCATCTTTTCTCATAGAGTATGTTGTAAGGGATGTTCAAGGAAGTAAAATCAGAGGGACTTTCTTGACTTTTGCTCTTCTAGATTCTTCATGTTGTTTTTGTTAGCAATGAGAATCATTATTTGCATAACAAAGTCATCTTGTCTTCAGTCAGGATGCTTGCAGTGCAGAGGTTCTGCAGGTATCTGCACAGGGGGAATTTCCAGCTGCTGTAGAAGGGGTCAATAGACATCTTCATAAAGGGAAGTGATTACGCAAACTTGATTACTTCAATGTGAACGTTGCCCTATTTTGCAAATACCGTGTCAGCAGTGGAGAAGGGAGGAGAGGTGAAGTTTCCTAGGGAATTTTTTTGTTTGTTTTCTATTGCTTATTTCTGATAAAAAGCCATTGATCTGGCATCTTTTGAGGAGGAACAGGAAACTGACACTGCAATGCAAAGAATATTCCCGGAAAATTTAATTTTCAAAATGTAGCTCAGCCTTTTTTTCACATTAATTCATTCAAAAATTCCCCTGAGACTCCCTCAGGGGAGTGAAAACACCCGGAAAAAAAAATCTCATTATCTAACTCCATTGCTACTTAACCACTTGTCAGTTCCTGGGATGATATTCATGGCTCCTTATTGGTCCTGTCACTGAAATATAGATTCAGAGGAAAGGTATTTCATTTAACAAGGAACTTTGGGTAACTGGACTGGGAAGCTCATCTACCTTCACTGTAACGCGTGGACTGGAATCACTTCTGTAGTACTTGCTCTGTCTCCCAGCTAAAGGCTTACCTTAACAAAACTGTGCTCTAGACCAAAACCAGGATAAATATGAATCTGCTTGAAAATCTGATTCCTGCCCATGAAACTCTGTCTTGGAGCTTGCAGGAAAATTTTTACAGAGTTGGTTTTGTGTTGTCTTTTTTCATCAGGAAATGGCAAATTCTGAAGTTTTCCTGCAGAAATAACCCTTTCCTTATCCTCCTGAAACAACCCATCTGCTGTAGGATTGCCAGTCCACATGATACAAGAAATATGGACATAGTAATAGCATGTATCTCATTTGGTATGTGCAGGAAGTCTTACGGGAGTGTCATTTCCAGCAACAGGCAGAACAGAGATGCTGTTTTGTCCGTTTTTAAATAAATCACCTTGATTATTATATTGCTAAATGTTGCAGCATGTTTTATACAGAGGCCAAACAAGAAAAAATTAATAAATAGGAGACATCATTTCTAAAAAGTTTGCCTATCTTCTTCCCTGTTTAGAGATACATAGGTTGCTATCTCTCTAACAAGTTTATTTGCTAAATAAATGTAGTGATGTCCTGCTTGAATTATGGGATAAACTATAACCCAACAGATACATGTATTCAGAGACAAACTAAGACACATTGCATCATGAAATATTGCAACACTTACAACACCATTACCAACAATGTTAAGAGTATAACATTTACATTCAATATCTCATTATTTTTTCTAATTCAGTCAAGGCCTGAGACAAGGGCCTAGTGAAATCCTACAGAAAAAGAACAAGGATTGCTGATGCCACGTCTCCATGGCAGCACAGCTAATTTGGCAGGACAACCAAGCGCACAGAAAGAAAAAGAGGTTATTTACAAAGATATCTTTGATAAAAGGGGCTTTGGGGACAGGAAAATGGTCCAGGAGAAAAAAAAAAAAAAAAAAAAGTCACAGAAATGTTCCAAACCTTTCAAATAAATTCTGTAAATGAGTGAGAAAAAATAAATTGAAGAAAAATTTTCTTGAGTCACTAAGCACAGTGAGTTTCATCTTTGTTTGTTGTTGTACAATGCTATAAACCACTCTGAATGGCCCAGAATAACATTAGTGGTTCTCTGTATTGTAACCACTTCAATCAAGGCCTTTTGTTTTGAATCACCTGCCCTGCCTGCATTGGAGCCCCTTTTATAGCCCAGTCACAGCACAGAGATCTAATTTAGTTCCACATATAAAAAGGAGTGAGGAAGAAAAACAGACTCATCTCTTACTGCTCCTTGCTTGAATCCACAAGAGAACAACTGGAACAACAAATGAAATGTAATGTTTAAGATAATATTTTAAAATTCCTCAGCCTACAACCTCCAATGATTTTGTAAATATATTGTTATAGCAATCCCAAAGGATGCAGATGCCCAGATAGACAGAGGTGAATTGATGACCTAGGGCAGCGGGCATGCCTCCCATTAAAAGAAGAGGGGGAAGAGGAAACCATGAGGAGAGCTCACCCTGAAACACATGCAGCAAGGAGCAGGAAGCTCTTACTAACTCCCGTGGAGAGCTGAAGGGAAGATGTGCCTCAGAGTATTCAGTATGGTTAGGATTCTCTAGCAGAAGGCTCACTTGAGGTTGCAGGCAATGGACTGAGACCCTGCCCAGGGCCATGCTACAAGTCTTTTTCAGTCCCCTTACGTGTTTCACCTGTAGAAACATCTCTGTGCAAAGGCCCATAGCAGCTCTGCTGCTCTACTATTTCTGTTAAATACAAATCCTGACAGACATCAAAGTACTAGTTTCATGTTGTGAGACCTTTTCAGACCAAAGAAGGCACCACGTCTATCACTGTGTCCATTATTACCTTGCTTCTAGCTTGCCTGAAAAAGGGTGATTTTGCCTCCATCAGTTCCCCAGCATGGAGTTGGTCTCAGCCAGAGCCTGAGCACTCTGGTTTTTTGGGAAACAGTTCCTCTGCCAGAAAAGAGCCACACAAAGACTATATGTGGGAGTCCCAAGCCCCAATCTGAGCAAGCCCCCTTACCATGCCATGAACCAGAGCCTGCAGCATCTAACCAGGCAGGTATCTTTCCATCATGAGGTCATGTCCAATATGTGCTGGGGTCATGTCTCTTGGCACCAAGGTACAACTCATGCTCTTTTGTGTTCTCATTGCTACAGTAGTAAATTTGACATTGCTGTAAAGGCAGTGTGGCTGTAGCACATACTCTGCAGGTACGTGTATAAACGCAGGGCTGATGCTTGTGAAAACAGTCACACAGAAGCATGTGTGTGTGAACCCTTTAGGTTCAGGGTACAAATTAGCTAAACACAACTATAATCTTCAGAATATACACTCAGGAAACATAAGCGTGAGATCCCATTCATGGAAGACCTTTTGAGCATCCTTGCCTTGATTGAACCTTCCACCTGAAGGAAATTATGTTCCATCTATAAACAAAAGAAAAAAAGTATTTTCAAAGTCATTTATCTAGATCTCCTAATTAATTTTAAGTGTAATGTTAACACTTACTAAAGAAACAGTCCCAAAACAACTGGTTTTCATTCTGCTTGCTACTTTTTACCATGAGTTATTAATACACTAGAAAATTAACTTTCAGATGAAAGAAAAGAGCAGCCTGTGGAAGCTGAATAATGACCTTAATTTAAGAATTTCCCTTGAGTAGCCCTCACTGTTGCCTCTTACACAAAGGGACAAAAATTGTACACGTACATCTTTATGTCTTTTTTGAATGCTGATGAAATTATTAGTGTTTTGGAGAAGTCTGTGCAGATGAAACAACAGCAGAAGGAGCAGCAGCCAGAGATATTAGCTAGAGACTGCAGTCTGGGAGCTGCTGTTCTGCAGTTCAGAGAGAGAAAGAATATCAAGACAGATTATGATTAATAAACTAGAAGGAAATTAAGATAATATGGAGTGGGTTTTGGAAACAAATGAGCTTAACAAGTTCAGAAAATGCAGCTTTCTTCCAGAGTTGGAAGCAATTACTCATTGCACATTGGTACCTTATGAACTTATGCAGCAAACAGGTGAGAATATTTAATATCTGAGGGGATTAGTTGCTGAGGGGACCAAAGAGGTCTTATCACTGCATTTCACAAGGGGGAGCCTTTCTGCTTTAGTACATTAATTCCCTGGGTCTTCTCTTACTCCCCTAGCACCAGATTGTCCTATTCTTGCATTTAGATTTTTCTGGATATTTTTTAGCACTATCTACAAATGTCTACAGATGCCTTCTCTGCTGACACAGAAAGCCAGTAGAAGGCAACTTCCTCTGTGAGATGTGGGTGCTGGACAGGGTGTGGGACAACCCTTAGTGCCTGCCTGAACAACAAATTTTACATATGTCCTTAGATAAGTCTTGTAATTTGCTTTGTTCCTCACCCTTGAATCCTGTTGTACTGCTGTTTAGAACTTGCACAAATATTGCAGAAACTGTATTAAATGTAATGTAATAGTGTGTTTTAGTAATAGCCAGGTCTTCTATTTCAGTTTCTGGAGTAGAACACAGATTTCATGGATCAGAAGGTTTGAAAAGTCGCATAACTGCTCCATCACATCTGAACGGGCACATCACTATTGACCTTCCAGGGAATAGTCAAGAGTCATCATTCAGTGATCCTTGCACACACACGTAACAGGGAAAGGGGCAAGGATCCTTTTCTGTTCCCTTTCACATCCTGTCCAAAGACAAGGAAGAGTCACAGTTCACGTATATGGGAAATTAAAAGATTTTTCCTTCTATGAATTACCTTGAAACTACTGCAGTCACTTTCCCAAGCTCCCCTGAGCTTGCCTTGAAGTTTCATAGACTACAAAGGCAATGTTCCTAGGTGTGCCCTGCATGGTAGGAAGTCTGCTGAGGATGTTGTTACCTTCTGGACTAGGTCACCTTGAACTTCTGAATTACTGTGACCTGCCCTCAGGGAGAGCAACGAACTGCACATTTAAGGCTGGCCCAGCACCAAGAAAGATCCCATGGCACTGTCTTAAGATGAAGGATGTTTGGATTTTGTGTTTCAGATAATTCTTCCTTTAATATCTGCAAATGAATATTGGAGGCTAAAGACTTAACATTTTAACTAGTCTTTCTTCCATTCCACTCTTTGACACTCAGCAATTCAGCCTTTCTGTGTCATTTTTTTCCCTGTATGCTTTGATATTGATATCTGGACTACATAATTTGTGTAGGGGAGTGTATGCTGTTTGTGCTTATTCGAGAGACAAAACTAGAACCAAACACAATCTCAGCTACCCTGACTGGGGACAAATTTTCAGTTAGCAGACAAATAATTTCAAACTGAATTTTTAAGCTGTAGCTCCAGATGGTCTATAAACACAAGATGAGCAGTTATTACCAAGGTGAGAGACAAGGAGAGAGTGTATGAATGAATGAAGTCAGAGGCCAATGAACACGTTCCCTTGACATGCAGTCTTACTCCATAAAGTTATTTTCTCTTTTTCTAAAATGGTAAAACTGTCTGACAAATTAAACAACCTGTTGGTCCTATAACCTACCTCTAGTGGGGTATTGCTTTCCATGCTATGACCATATCAGACCAACATCCTCAGCAGGACTTATTTCTAAGCACTAAAGCAGCACAGAAAGAAATCAAAAGTTAATCATGAGAGGAAAGCAATGATGTATGAGTCACCAGCAGAAGACTCAACAGATATAGGTTGGACTTCAGGCTTTGTCATGGGTTTCCCACAAAATCTTGGGCAAAAATGAGTCCAAGCAAATGGTAATTAAAACAAGGCCAGGGCAAGGACTGAAGTACTGGCCCACAATTGTTTACACTGTTTAATTGTTAACACACTCTCTCACATGGCTTTGGCCCATGCTGACTTGATTTCTCCCAGACAATGTCAATGCATGGTTCAGAGGACAGCATGCACCAGGGACTGCCCCAGAGGGCAGCTTGGAGGAGCTCTCCTTCCCCATTCACCGCAGGGGAGTGTTTAGCCATGTGGACACAAACCACACCGTGACTGGCCTGAAGGGCCACAGAATAGGCCCTCTCCTATTTTATTTGCTTGGATAGATGTAGTCTTCTTTCCTGCATCACTTTGTCCTATTTAGACTGTAAATTCTTTGGAACGAAGCAGCCTTTTAACATGTATTTGAATGATGCCTGAGACAATGAGATGCCAGCCTTTGCTGGGGGTTGCCTTTGCTACTGAAAGGCCTATTAAAAAAAAAAAAAAAAAAAAAAAAGACTATTCAGCTCTTGAAACAGCCCTCAGTTTTTCTTCTTTTTAATCCATCCATGTCAACAACATATCTTCATCCTACAGTGAGGCCTTACAGCTGTCAGAATTTGTAGTCTCAGGGCTGCAGCACGTGTTAAGTCTCACATGAACACACATTTTATCTGAATATGAAGAAACAGGAGCTAAGAAGATAAATTGTCCCTGCTGATCTTCCACCACCACCAGGAGCATCCTCATGGCTCAGTCCCTCGACTATCCTACACTGTATAGCTCTCACAGGGCTCTTGGTGGTGACCTCATGCCACCAGCAGCCGTAAAGGACCCACATGCAGAGAAAAGCTTAAAATCCTTTGTTTGGGAGCAGACTGTTCCTATTGCTGACCCCAGGTCAGGACAGCAGCATTGTTAACATCCTGGTAGAAAGGCAGTGCTAAAACCAGGCATTTGCTACTTGCCTTGAATCGCCTCTCATATTGCTTCTTAGCCAACTTCAGAAACAGCTCATCAAGACATTCACCTGGAGGGATCGATAAATTAAAAATACTGATAAAAAGGCTCTATCACTAAAAAAAGACAAACAGGAGGTCAGGACTGGCCTTTTCCAATCCTGTTCTTAACCAGATTAAATTTTGGCATCACTGTTATTGACTGTCTCCCCTCAAACTCTCCTGTCTCAAGGGCCCTTAGACTCCCCATTACTCCAGTTTCCTTGCTAGACAGACAAAGAGGGAAAACCACTTTTCCTTCATTCCCCATTCCTCATAGGTCTGGCTGTTACAAACATACATCTCTAGAAGTGGGCCTAGTCTATAGGAGTTTCCTTCATCTCAGAAGACGCCAAGATGTCATCCTATATATATCCAGCCTACATAGGAGACAGTGCTCCTCACCCAGTCCCCGGCCAACCCCTCGCAGTCCCTGTGCTGGTGGGTGCCGGCAGCAGGTAGGCACAGCCCTGAGGTGGAGTGGCAACATGAGACTGTAGACCAGCTCAAGGGCAGAGAGCCTTCCTGGGAAGCAAAAAACAGTGGCTGTACATCATGCATGGAGGAGCAGCACTTGTTGCGCAGTGTAGGCATGGCGGAGGTTTCCCATGGTGCCTCAGAGCAGGGACAGTCAAGGGTCTTCTGTCCTCACCAGGACCTCTGATGTACCCTTAGAAGTGATGTCATGGGGCAGTACAGGCATGGCTTTGGAGAACCTGAAAGACTTGTTTGTGTTTTTAGCCAGAGCTGCCAATCCACCTGGATATCACTCATCTGCTACAGAGCATCTATCAGCTCCAGATCAGAGAGTTCCTTGGCACTGCCTATTACACCGCTCTTTTGTCTTCATTAATCTCATTAAAATGTCAAACTTGCACCCTGTTTGCAAACTCTCTGTTGCACAAATCAGCTTATCTGCACAGGATCTCCCCATTGTCACATACTGGCAGAGTGAAAGCAAACAGCCTGTACTTTTTACCTCAAACACTGTTCTTCCACACTTGTTCTTAGCTGAACAAATCCTGAGTTGCCCTAGGAGATTTTGAAAGGAGTTTGAAGAGTCGTGTATAACTCCTGATGTTCAAATTGCTTTGATATGTTTTCAAAACAAAATAATATTGTCAGAGTGAGTTAGTTTTGCCCAGTGGGTGCCAGCAACTTTTAAATAACATAGCACTATTACTTTCTATAGGCTATGATATATCTGATGATCTCCAGATGAACTTGTTTAGGATCTCTGTGGTCAATCATGCAGAATGCTCATCCCTCCAAATTCACATAAGAAGCTTCAAGCCCTGCAATAGCAGACCCTAGGAACAGTCTTTGCATGCTAAATTGTTCTTTCACAAAGTCTAATATTTAAATCCAACACAGCAGCAATACAGCAACAGCCAGAGCTCATGAAAGGGCTACATTTTATTGCTGAGCAATGCTATGTTGGATCACACTGGGAGACCAATGAATTGTGGCACTGAGCCATATTAACCTCTCCCTCTAAAAATTTTGCAGAAGGGAAACTCCAGCATGTTTCAACATGTCAAAATCCAGTGTAGCTTTAAAAACAAATCCAGGGCACCTGTAATCATAAAAGGGATTGAAATAAAAACTTCTGGCAGCTGGGGATGGTCACCTATGGAAAAGTGCCCACTGCTTCTCTTCATACTGAGGCATTTCAGCCCTTTTCTCCAAATCCCACTCTGTCTGCTCCACAGACCATACTTGCTCCTCATTCCTGTTACTTCAAAAGATCTGGTGTGCTAGAATCTCACCCCATTTTTTTAACTGTTGCTCCTGGTGTCTTAGCAAAATCTCATTTACCTGTTGTTCTTAGGCTCCTCTCTCTGCACACTGCTTCTTCCTGCTCTGTGCCCTGCTGTTACATGAGGAAATGTAAGGTCTTTCCCATTGCACTTCTTATTTGTAGTCTGATAAGCTCCTGGGAAAGAGGTTTGCATGAAAAACAGCAAAGCTGTTTTCTGAGAGACAATGTGTGCTTAATGGGAGCTAAGAATGCCCCATGACGCCTTCAAGGCCTAGTGTCCTGGATCACAGAATCATAGAATGGTATGGGTTGGAAGGGACCTTAAAGATCATATAGTTCGAACCTCCCTGCCATGAGCAGGGACACCTTCTACTAGAACAGGTTGCTGGATATCTTGGCTGTGGAGCTTATGAGACCAAACTAGTCATAAGAGTGATAAGATTAGGGAAATTCTTGGGCTTTCAAGGCATCTTCTGAGGGTGGCTCAAGAGTTAGGCATCTCTTTGTCTGGTGGACTTTAGTCATTCCACAAACCTGTCTACAACACATAGCCTTTGCTACACCATGAGTGCTCAGACTCCTTTCTTCCCACTCCCTCCAGCCCCTGCCTTCCTTAGCAGGCATGACTACTGCTCCCAGCACATCTATGAACACAAAGCACATGACTAGAAAAAAGCCAGATGGGATGAGTCTTATCTGGGTACCAAGCATCCATCAGAGTGTATAGGTGGTGGCATAATCTGCTGCCCTGGTCCCTACACCCTGGTATCCCTTGAATCTTGTGACTGTCCTATGCTAGGGCAAGAGTTGGACTTGATGATCCTTGTGGGTCCCTTCCAACTCACAACATTCTATGATTCTGTAAAAGGTGGGTGCTGCATGTCCAAGGGCACTCCAAGGCTTGTGCAGGGTGGCAGTCTGAGATGACAGCTAAGGTGGCTAGAGACAATCTTTATGGGTCATTGAAGAACACAGCATCAATGTTTCTCAAATCTGGAACAATCCTAGAAAAGTGAAACACTGCCATGAATCCAAGGGGATACCCATAGGGGGTTCTACAGGCCATGGTGGGTCTCTTTTGGCAAGGGTGATATAATTTCAATCTCATTGTGACCTTTCAGGACCATTTTTCTAAGTAGGACAGGGAAGGAAAGGCATTGTTAGGTTTACAGTTGGACTCGATCTTAAAGTTTTTTTCCAATTAAAATTATTCTATGATTCTATAACAACAGTTCTAAGAGTGAAAAATCATCTCTGCCTGGAGGGTGAGATTCTGAAATAGGAGACCTTGAGCAAAACAGTCAGCTGCATTATGATTTGATAGTCATAGTTATGCATTTAGGGAAAAAAAAAAAAAAGTTCTTTGCATACATCCACAATTCTGTTTATGTTCTTGCTTGAAACTGATGACCAGATACTGTCAAAGTATAAAACCCACAGATTAACAGTGAAAGAACCTTTTCTTTCCTTCCTTTTTTTTCCCCTCCAAAAAAGTTACCTGAAATACTTTCTTGTTGGCATCAGTTTGAAATAATTCTCTCAAGTATGTTACCACAGTCAGCTTTTCTGACTGCCTGCACATTAGAGTGATTAAGAAACAAACAAACATAGGACATATTTCATATCTCTTCTTGCCTGTATTTCCTTATTCCATGCAGGCAACATTTTTTATAATTCACTTTGTCAACTTTTTGTGTTGGCTGGTAAATGAGCAGCCAGGATAAAATAACATATGGCTTGACGTGCTTTACCTTACATTTCTTATGGATGAGATCTCTTTTCTTATCCTCCACAGGCTGCAACTTCCCAGCTGGTGATAAGACCAATATCTACTTTCCTTTCAGTCATTTCTCTCATCATCCCACACACATTATACGTACTGGGGATGACCTGAGCATGTGCTAGTCTCATTGACTTCACGTGGAGCTGCTAAACTCTTCCCACTGTGGTGCAAATGTGCTGAATAGCTCCAGCTGCAACTAAATCCCAAGCTATACCTCAGTGTGCTGCTGGAACAGCAATATCTTCAAGCTAGAGACATAGGCCGGGACCTACTTGCTCATGATGTAGTTGAAAGGTGCACCAGATGCCAGACACAGAGAATATGTTATTTTCTGCCCAGGTCCCTACAGCAGCAGAAATGTAGCATGAAGACAGGGTGCTGTGATCAAAGGCAGTCTCTTGTAAAATGACGTGTACATGCTGTTGCCTCCCCTATGGTGTTTGCCAGATTCTCTTACCATATCAAACTTGTGCCATTGCCTGGGTTTGCAAAGCTAAGCTGGGCTGTTAGTGTACTAGGGGAAGTGAAATGGTTTTGGAGGTTTGGGCCTCCTGTTTATCTGATGTGTTTCCATAGTGTCAGCACTTGCTGAAGAATGAGCAATAATGAGTTTATAGCATTTCTTAGCTGTTTTCTACAGAGAAAAAGTACCTCTTAATAGTATAAAATATACTTGGCACTCCTAATTCTTGCTTAACTGTGCATTACTCTCATACTCTCTCTGTTCACAGTGCAATTTACTGTTAAGTTTCCTCTCCACATCCCACATCAAATCTTTCTTCCATCTGATCTTAACTTCACCTAGATTAAATAATCTGGGCTAAATCCTTTGTATGTTCAGTGTGTCTGGTTTATCTTGAATAGAATATTTACTTTTCTGTTCAAAACATTTTAAACCAACTCACCAGTTTCTGATAAGGAATCTAGGAATAGTGTTTTGTTCATGTTAGTAAAAAAAAAATCTTTGATTTGAAAAGCTTACAGAGACTTCAGATCTGAAGCTAGAGGGTGGAGAGGTAAGTAATTCATTGGTAATCCCCATAAAAGCACTGCCCAAAGTTGTTCACCTTTTAGCAAAACAATAGTTTAATTCCTAGCAGATATTTCTGCAGTTTTAGCAGGTACATTCTCCAAAGACCCTGCCTGCACCAGCCCAAGCCAGGGAAGCTCAGCTGGAGGTAGAGCAAGATCTTTCCCAGCACTGCAGCTCAGCACCAACTGCAGCTTGAGCATCTGAAATAAGACTGAAGGAAAAAAACTTCTCCCATTGTGCTCCAAACAACTCAGCTTCTAGGCCTGCGTGGAGAAGGCCAGTTTGTAGTCAAATAGGACAAAAATGTGACCTGTGGGTGTAAATTGGACCAAGCACTGTAGGAAGAGGTGAGGAGACTAGCATGGAATGAGGTTGATAAGGAGAGGGTGCAGAGACTAGTTGGACCAAGATGCCATGGCTGGATGAGAGATTAGTGCTACAGAATGGAAAATAAAGCTTCATTCTCTATCAGCACAGTAAGGGCTAAGACCTTGTCTTCCCAGATATACTTACTACCTGCTCCCAAACTAATGTTTCAGTGCTTCTCCTTGTCTGCCTGGGGTATAGGGCATATCACTGCTAAACAGTGAGAAATCTTTCTCTCTCCCTTTGGTTCATGCTGTGAGCTCTCCCTCCAGGGCTCTCTTAAATGCTGCCAGAACAGAAGCTGATGGACCAGAGCCAGCAGCCAGGGCTACCTGGAGTCAGTGATCCCTGACACTTGTCAGCCTACCTACAGTCTGGGAACACGTCCCTACAGCAGCCAGGAACCATCTGAAAACCTCTGCACTTGCAAGTCTCCTAAAGTAATCTCTGTTAAAATTTTAATGTCTCCACAATGAATTTTAAGACCCTACCTTTATTTCTGTTCCATTCCTCATAAGCCATTTTCTTTCAGGTTTGCCCAGATATTTGACAGAAAAGATACTCTAGCCAATTAACAAATTGTGCATGTGTATTTCAATCCATTGGAAAAACCTCTTTTCTCTGTGACTCTAGTGTTCGTTCAAGAAGAACAGACTTGAGAGATCTTGACTCATTTTTTTAACAGCCAGGCTTTCCAGTGTGCTCTCCCAGTGAGAATGTACACAATACTGTGGTTTCAGAGCAGCTGGCAGCGAAGGACAAAATCTTCCCTTATTTCTCCTGTACTGCAGCACAAGACAGACACACAGCAATAATTACTTTAAAGTTACACAGGAGTGACTACAGACATGACAGCTGCTCTCTTAGATAAACTTTTTTAGTATTTGCTAATTCCAGATCAAAATATGTAACAATGCAATTTTCTGCATGAGTCATATAGAAGTAAAAGACGTCGGTCTGATCTCAAAGTCTTTTATGCATTGTGGTTAAAAACTGTGTCCCAGTAATACCTCTATAAACCCCACAAAAGGGGTAAACTTCAGAGCCTTCCTTCAGTGCAATGTTGTTTAACTACACAACAATCATAACAAGCCTATTAAAAACATATTTTATTTTTTCTGGTAAGTCTGACACCTGTTGTCTTGCATATGGGAAAATATTTCTCACAAACTTCGGATTTTATAGCCATGCGATACGTCAATTAAAATTGGCATGGACACTCTGATGCCAGGAAATGTCACTTCCCTGGAAGTGGTTGAGATGGGAAGGGACCTCTGGAGATCATCTGATTCAGCATCCATGCTGGTCCAACACCCATACCCGTTGCCTCTGGTCCTGTCACTGGGCACAGCTGAGAAAAGTCTGGCTCCATCTTCTTTACTACCTTCATCAGATATGTATATATATTGGTGAGATCATAGAATCATAGAATAGCTGGGGTTGGAAGGGACATTAAAGGTCATCTAGTCCAGCCCTCCCTGTAATGAGCAGGAACATCTTCAACTAGATTAGGTTGCTCAAAGTTCCATCCAGCCTGACCTTGAATGTTTCCAGGGATGGGGCTTCTACCGCCTCTCTGGGCAACCTGTGCCAGTGTTTCACCACCTTCATTGTAAAAAATTTCTTCCTTATATCTGGCCTAAATCTACCCTCTTTTTGTTTAAAACTACTCCTTGTTCTATTGCTAAAGGCCCTGCTAAAAATTCTGTCCCCATCCTTCTTATAGGCCCCCTTTAAGTATTGAAAGGCCACAGTAAGGTCTCCCCAGAGCCTTCTCTTCTCCTGAACAACCCCAACTCTCTCATCCTCTCTTCATAGGAGAGGTGTTCCATCCTTCTGGTCATTTTTGTGGCCCTTCTCTGGACCTGTTTCAACAGATCCATACCTTTCTTGTGCTGAGGACTCTAGAGCTGGACATAGTACCCCAGGTGGGACCTTACCAGAACAGAGTAGAGGGGCAGAATCACCTACCTCGACCTGCTGTCTACTCTTCTTTTGATGCAGCCCAGGACATGGTTGGCTTTCTGAGTCTTCTTTTCTCCAACAGTCCCAGCTTTCTCAGCCTTCCTTCATCTGTCAGATGCTGTACATCCAAAACAATTTTAGCAGACCTTCACTGGTCTCACTCCAGTAGAGTCATGCCTCTCTTGTACTGGAGAGCTCAGATCTGAACCCATTACTCCAGGTGTGGCACCACCAGGGCTGAGGAGAGGGATAGGATCACCTCCCTTGACCTGCTGGTGGTATTTTTCCATTTTCACAAAAGACAATGTTTGACAGTTGCCACTATTACTATAACTGATGACACAGTAGTTAGCATGATATCCTGTCCCATAGCCTGGCAGTCTACAGTTTGGCCATTGTCATGTCCCATATGACAGAGGAGAATATAATGGGTACATGGAGTAGACTCTGTTTAACTCTGCTTGTCAAGTACACCACAAAATGGTGTAGTGTAGAGACACCACCAACACAAGTTGTGAGGAGCTGGGGGAACTGAGAATGCAAAATGTTTTTGGCATAGAGTCATTAGATTCAGTCCTTCCTTTTAACTGGACAAAAGAAATTTGGGGGTTTTAGCTTGGTGTTGCCTCTGCCACCCTGCAGCTCCAACAGGTAATACTTTTCCTCTCCTCATCTTCCCTCTTTGGATGACCCAGGTGAGGGATACTGTCAACAAAAGATGATGGACTGAACTGATGTGAGCCAGGAAGAAAGGAGATAGTAGGACAGAAAAAGTTTCTCTGTTTATATAAAAAACTTTTCCCTTACTGAAGGAATTACACCATTTACATGCGTAAAGGGTTTTGCTTATTGGATGCTCATGGAGGGACAAATAAACACATCCTCCTAAATCAGTCAGAAAACACAAGTGGACAGGATCTGGCAGAGAGGTAAAGTCTTCTTCCTGAAACCAAAGAGGGAAATATGGCATTTTGAAAAAGAGGATTCACTGTTTTTCATCTGCAGATATTTTTCTATTCCTGTGTCCCCAGCACCTCTGGGTTCCCTGACTTTGGGAAGGGCAGAAAAAAGGACTGATGTAGCAAGAGCTGGTGCCAGTGCCCAAAGGTGGGGCATGCTCTGCTGTAGCACAAAGCAGGCAGCAAGAGGGGACTTCTCAGGATTTTGCCAACAGAAGGCAATGGTGGCCCTGGACCGTCTGTCCAGAGATGGCACATGGTGGAGATATGTCACTTTGCACCCACCAGGGACATGGCTGTCAAAACCTGGTGGCTTAACCACCTCTCACTCCCTCCAGCACAAAAAGAAAAGGTTCCCTGGAAACTCAGTAATGGGTGGACCATATTACCCTGCCACTGAACTGCACACAGTTTTGTAGAGTGACATCTATTAGCAACTGAGAGATTAATTTGGTCATCTATCTATGCAAGGTGAGTCTGCCAGTGCTTTTTATAACCATACAAGCTGCCTGTCACCGGGATCTGAGCTCACGCCACTGACTCCCTCCCTTTCCTGAGAGTGTCTCTTGCAAAATGGACTGAGAATTTCTGAATTTATTGGAAATCTGATCTTTGTACCACAGAGCTGATAGCATCCGTTCCTTGGATGTCCACGTTGGAGCTATCTGGGAAGTCTCTTGGAGGATGCTTTGATACTAGGAAGTGTCACTTCCCTGAAAGCAAAATGATTTGTAGAACAAGGAGATCTTGAGGAACCATCTTTCAGAAAGCAGACAGCTTTTTGAGCCTCCACCAACAGTCCTGGCAACCCATCTTAGTCCCTCGGTGTCATACCCCAGGGACTAAGCCCAGGGACCCCTGGTTCATTCCGGTTACTTCAAAGGCACCTGGAAACCCCAGGTGACCAAGAAGCTAGGACGTTCACAGAGCTTTGAGGTGGAGGGTTTTTTTACAGATTTTCTAAATGTTGTTATCAGAATTGTTTTACATTTTTTTTCATGAGAATATTGCACTGACAGTGTTTTTGCTTTCAGTTCTGTAATGGGACAAGTTACTTCTTCAGAGGAAACTGATTTTTCACCTGTAATGTAGGTACAGTTGTGCTTTCAACTCAAGCAACCCAGAGCACTGGGCACTAAAGCTCACATCTGCGTTCTGCTTACATCTGGACTGGTTTCTTGATCAGTTTGCATTGTGAATGTACAGCTCAAATTATTCAAAAACTACCATTGTTCTTCCCTCAGCTTCCGATGCTTTCTTGCATTTTATCTCCTCACTTCCTCTGTGCCAGAAAATACCTAGAGCAAATAAATACAAGGTTGGCATTTGGGGGTTAAACCCTACATGTCTTGCTACCATCCCAATCCACTTCCATAACACAGAAGCAGAGACGCTATCTGGGAAAGCATCCTCCAGGTGCTAATTTGCTGGAAAAGGAACTTTTTGGACTTGGCAGTGTCATGATCTTAAAGGTCTTTTCCAACCAAAATGATTCTATGATTCTATGATTTATTTATGACTCTGTTGGCATGAGGGGCCTATTCAGTACCACTGTCAGAGAGATGATTTAATAGTTTCCAGCTTGCTTTCCTGTTAGCTTGACAACAGCAAAGTGTTTACCTATTTGAAACTGAAATCTTTTCTGCTTGAGGCACATGCATTCTGCACCAGGTATAATAATAATATTAGAAGCGTAAGCTAGACTTGGGAGCACAGTTCTTCTGGTTTGGTAGCATCTCACATAGTTTGCACAGAGGTTAATTACTGCTACAGGGAAAGTGCGGGTCAAGAAAGGTTGACTCTGAAAATTACATGATGTCCTTCCATATTTTCTGAAATAGTTCTCTCTGTGTTGTTTGTGTACTTTTGAGAAGAAAAAATTTCTTGTGGTTCCTAGACCTCATGGAGTCAGGCCAGGACTTCTGCTTATATCTACTGCCCACAGCAGAGGCCTCACAGCTAGTGTGGTGCTCCCACCAACACAGCACAGCCAACGCCCTCGGAAACAGCAGCATGTGGTTGTGAGTTGCTGCTGCCTCTGCTGCGGTGCATAGGGACAGGTAGCAGGGTCAGCGAGGGCTCTCATCCTGCTGTTTGTGTTGTTTGAGGAGACAGGCATCCCGGCTTCTGCTTCACCCCATGGGGTGAGGGCTTATGGGCAGAGAAATTACCCTTTTACTAACCCGCTCCTTAGTAGCTGTATTACCTCAGCACCTAAAAGCTACAGCCATGGGCTGTGGACTAAGCGTGCAAGAAAAAGTGCATTCCTTCAGCTTATAAACTAAGAGAATGTCATTGCTTTTTGTGCAAGATTTGCAAGCCAGAAAAATCTCAAGATACCATTTTCACTGAGTCTTTTCTTAGAGGACTGTTTTGAGCATGAAGCAGTAACATTCCTGTTCCACTGGGTAAATCAGCCCAGAACTTCACTGCCCTCAGTGCAACTGGTTTATTATGACCCATCCTAATGATATCCTGGACTGGGTATTAATCATAGAATCATCAAATCATACAATCATAGAATAATTTGGGTTGGAAGAGACCTTTAAAAGTCATCTAGTCCAACCCGCCTGCAGTGAGCAGGGACATCTTCTACCAGATTAGGTTGCTCAGAGCCCCATCCAACCTGATCCTGAATGTTTCCAGGGATAAGGAATCTACCACCTCTCTGAGAAACCTGTTCCATAAATAAAACATTTTCATGAGGTGGGGTTTTTTTCCAATACATGACGAGTTGTGGCATAGCAACCTACCTTCTAAGAATAAACCAAATGCTTTCCTGGGCAAAGCAAACCTGGGTCTCTATGTCATCTGTGTAGTAGGCCCCTGTTGCTCAGTACCCCTTGCAAACTACAATGCTGAGGGCTAGCACAGGAGAGACACAAGCTCAGAGTGTCAAATCTCAACCACTCCACTCAGCAAGCATGGACCCAAACATCTGTATCTTTGGCAGTCCCTCCACCTAGCAGGCACCATGTGAGCCATGAGCCCTGCTCTCTGCCTCACTTGTTGGCAATTTTTTGTCACCCAGTTGCACGACCTGCCTAATGGGCAAAGCCCATGAATCTGCCTCTCTTCAACCTTTATCCATCATGACATTTTCCAGCTCTGATCCTTGCCAGGGAATGACAGACATCAACAGGGAGGCTGAATCAAGATGCTCCACTTGCACATGTCACTGTTTTGTCCTGGAGGTGGGAATGCAAGTGTGGTGGAAGAATCGTGCATGATATAATTTCAAAATGGTTTAAAGATAACACCGGAGAAAGTGCAATCAAAGACAGAACCTGCATGAGCAGGAAAATGGACTAAATGAGTAATTTGGCCCATCTCTGATTTGCTTCACATTTTCTTAACTTTTGAAAAGCCACTCCCTGCACTTGTCTTTCCTCCAGATGCCTGTGCATCCACCTCCTCGTTCTTGCTTTTGAACTGGAACAAACAGCTGACAAAGAGCAGCAATTGTTTTGGAGGAGCCAGAAAAGACCACTGGTCATGCTGTGGTTCCAGGTTTTTGCCATGTACCACAGAACAGTGTCTTTACACCCTGTCCTTTGGACACACTGGTGAATGTAAGAACTGGAGAAGGGTGAGATAGAAAACAGCTCTAAAAATCAGGCTTGTAGGTAACTTCTCTAGTCTCCTGAAGGAAAGCACAAAACAACAGGACCTTTTTTTTGGCATACAGAATGAAAATGAATGGTAGCCGGTGGACTGAAGATACCAGCATGCCAGCAAACATTTCAAATGAGTCGTGCCTTTAAAAGCAACTATGCAGCCAAAGGTGGATGACTGAAAACACAAATGCCAGTCAAATCAACCTCCTTGCTGGACCTGGCATCCTGGAGCAGAAGTAAATTTCAGAGGCTGTGGGAAGACTGATAGTCTAGAAAAGAGAGATATCATCACTCTGTATCGTGCAAGTGAGAGGACTCCAGTCTCTGTCTCTGTAAGGGTGAAGGACCCACAGGTGAATCCTTTTCCAGGTGAGGCTTTCTGCTCTGACGACTAGGGCACAGGTATCCTGGTGAATCTACCCAGCTTTGTTGCAGATTTGGGAGTAACAGTATAATCTAGAATGAGGAAATAATGTTTCTCTGTGGAATCTTTTGCATTCTATGAATATAAAAATCTAAGGACTGTAACTGTGATCCACCTCAGAGAAATCTTCTACATATGTTGCCCACATAAACCAGCATGATATCATCCTGTTATCCTGTTACTCTCTGTGCTGTTATTTCAGGTGATGGCGTGATGGCAGTTGGAAAATTCATTATTAAAAATTAATCGACACTTATTTTCCCCTCCCCTCACTTCACATCTTCTATCTGTACTTCTCTAGTCTTGGAAAGCAGAGCTGTCTGAGGAAGCTTCTCCACTTTGCATTTACCCACAGAGACAGCAGAATCCATGCTCCTGCCCAGCCCATCTGAAACAGTCCCTTGAGCAAAAAGATTTCCTTCTGACTTCAGACCAGTTCAGACTTTGCTGTGCCTTCAATATAGCCTGTCACAGTAAACCTTACCATTTATGTAAATGCTTTCTGGTGGAGATGGCTGTAATACATACCCACACAATGCCATAGAGCAGATGGGGTTTTTTATGCTTCCTCCATAGGACTAGTTCTAGTCTCTTGACCTGGTGATATCTGCACTATTCATTTCCTGCAATAACCAAAAGAGCAGAGACTGGTGGATCTAGCCACTTCATTTAACTCTGTGAGAAGGAAGATTTTTCTTAAGGAGGACTTTGAGACCTCTGCTTTTATTACTTAAAAGGCTTGAGGTCACAAACCCACACTGTGGGCACTGAAAGTCTGGGGTGCATTCTGTGCATCTTCCTCACTGAACAGGAGAGCTGTCATGGGAGGCTGGGATTGGGCATCTTCTGTTTACTCATTTCGCAGTGCTGGGATTTCTGACTGACAGAGCCCTACCTCAGATGGAAATTACCTGAAATACTGAATTATGTGCAAAGGCTGCAAAACTTGTCCCCTGTCACTAAACAAACAAAATGACTCATAATCTGGGTGTTACATGGCTGCCTTCTCAGAGGGCTACTTTTAGTACACAAGTCACATTATAAGGACACTGAGATCACAGGATCAGACCCTGAGGTCTATCATGTGAAGTTTTCTAGACTAAACCATGAGGTTGTGTAAGTCAGGGGCACTCCACTGATGAAAATGAAATCTCACTGACTTGCACCATCTGAAGAGCTGAGATGACGGCCCCACAGTAGTCAACACATAACAGTTCAGGGCAAGGATGTGTAAAACTATAATATACCTGGCTATGAAGCTGCAGTCATTTTGTTTCTTGATTTCTTCTTGTCACATGCCCAGAAACAGTGCTGATGGCCCCTGAGCTGGGCTGGGCACAGATGGGGATGGAGGGCTGCAGCGGCTCTCAGCTGCCCGTGCTTTTCGCCAGCTCCTGGAGGAAAGGCAATGCACAGCAGCAGCCCAGCTGGCTGGAGACAGCTCTCATGGGTGCCCTGCAGTAGCCACATGTACCCAGCCATGTCCCAGGGAGGAGATGGGGGTGCACTATGCAACAGACTCCCTCTCTCACATTGCTACACACACTTGTGCCTGCAAGGAGGGCAGCAGTGTTTCTGTAAGACCTGCTTCAACATCTTTGCACCAGTTAGGGACTCCCATCACCAGGTGGTTTAAAGGCAGTAAATGCCACTCGGATGCCAAGTGTTCATTTTGACAGGGCTAATTTCCAGCAGTGACGACAACAGATCCAAGGTAGCAAGACCCCTTCCTCATCAGCATACCTGCTGCTTGTTTGGGCAATGGCATTCTCCATGCAAGAGAAAAACGTGGCATTTCCCAGCCAGTGCCTCTGGAGCTGAGCAGGGCTATGGGCACAGAGCACATGCTAAATGCACTGACTTTCCCAGCCCTTTGGTCCCAAGGAGCATTTCTCTATGTACTGTTCCCTGGACGCACAGACCACCTCTGGTCCCTAAACAATCCCTGGGAGGACAAAAAGAAAGGACTTTGGGGACCAGCATGCTTTAAAAATGGAAATGCCCCAAAATGGCTACTCAGACAATCCTCCCTGTGCAGCTCTTTAAAATTACACCCAGGCATCACACACACCATAAGAGCAGAGGAAGGATGATCTTTCCTGGCTTTGGCTTTTTTTGTGAATAGGGGATTTCTTCCACCCCAAGAGACTGGGGAAAGGTGATTACTGTAGCTACTTCCACTGCACAACATAAAACAGACCAGAGACTTCTCTAGCCCCACGACTAGTCTCCATGGCTGAACTGATGAAATTTCTGATCCCTCTCCCACTCCCCACTTTGGATGGGTGGCCACATCCAAACTATCCCCTGGTAACAGCCTCTGTTAGATATCATCCTGAGAGACTGGTAGCTTGCACAGGTGGAAAGTGTGTGGGCAGTCATGGAGCCAGAGCATTGACCCGTGCCCTGACACTGCGTGCTGGAGCAGGCACAGGCTGTGGCTCCCTGTTCTCCCAACATTGGGACTAGCAGAGACATGAAGTGCAATATTCAGGCAGTTTACTCTGGGCTCTCCAATGGACTTGGATACCTGGTGCAGGCACCTTAAGTTCAAAAGAGCAATGCAGTGGTCAGCTACATGGAGATTAGCCCAGCATCGCTCCCTGATCCACAAGGGATAGGGCTGGCAGTTGCAGTCAAGTGGGTGGACCACTTGTGATCTCATAGCCCGCTTACAGGTGGCTTTATTCCCTAATGTACTTTTATGAAAGAAGAGATAAAAAAATAATTAACCTAAGTAAAATTCTCATCCTCAACCCAACATTTGAAACTCCCAAGAAACATTCTTCTCGAGAATAAAGCAAAAAATAATGCATAAAATGTTATAAACCTTTAAATCTGAGGTTTGACTGTAAGGAGGCCAAAAGCTAGCCAGGCTGGAGCAGTTGGGAAGCCCTGCATCCCTCAGAGAAAACAGCACAAAGCTCACATTCCCTCTACTGTACCAGAGCTGCCTTTTGACACCGTTTTCGGGAACTTGCCAGCTCATTTTCTAACTTGTTTGTGAGCCATCAACAGCCTCAAATTACAGCAGTCTGAACAGCCCAGTAAATATTTACACAAACCTGCTGGTGATGGTTTGAGCTGACATGCGTTACCTTTTGTGTTGGAGGGAGGCTATATTTACAGCCAACCAGCTAATGAACATGATCCCAGCCATGGTTTAATACAGATGGTTCTTTCAGCATTTGCGGCTTTCAAGTTAGAGGGAGCACAAACTTCAATAGCCTTCGTTAGAAGGCTCCGTCTCAGCTCTCTCTGTTTTGTTTACAACTGGTCTCTCTTTATACAGTCAAGGGTTGACTAACATTCAGCTGTTTGCATCCAGCAATACATTTGTGTAGGATGGGGGTTGTTTCTTGTCTTTTTTTTCTTTGCCTTTTTTTTTTTTTTTTTTAAACACTGATGGTTTTTATTTTGAGTTTACAATACAGGCAATTTTTGCAATGTAGATTTATTTCCATTTCAGTGGCATTTCTCCTGACTGTCTCTCAGAGACCCACCAGGGCTGAAACTTGGTGTGGAAGAAGTGGGTAGTGTGGCAGAATGCAGCAACCATCCTTGGGGTATGGCTGTGGGGCTCAGTGGAGGGCAGGCAGCCCTGCTCCGCCTGCCACTTGGACCAGTCACCCATCCCTTCCCATGGCCACCTCCCAGAGTCATTTTAATGGCATCCAAGTCTCACCGGCAGCTCTGCCTGGATTCTAGACTGCCTGAAGAAAGATGACTAAGGAGCTTGTAGTTTACACTATTGAGAGTTACTGCAACAGTACACTTTTAATATTTTCTTTATTAGCCACCATCTAAACCATTGGCTGAAGATCCCTCAGTTTTTTGCAGCTCTGCATCAAAGAAATATTTTAGATAAATGAGATGGAAATCTAAGTGGGTGAGGAAACTAATGAAGGAAACTTAGACTTTCATTGTGACAATTAATTTGCTACAGTTGACTATGGTGGAAGCCCAGATAACCTTTTTCTTCCCTGACATCACACCTATGAAACCCCAGACTGTAAGAAGCTCATTGAATCAAGTCTACCTGTACTCAGAGAGTCAGCATTACCCAGTAGCAGGGAGTTTGACAAATTCTCTATATTTGAGATGAGATAAACTAATTTTATACCAGATTGCTTAATGTCAAAATAGTAAACCTGCACTCTTCTAAAAGTAAATGCAGGTAAGGAATTCTGACTGATGTGACACAGCTGATTTTAGAAAAATTTATTGTGCCGTGCAGTGACATTTTGGGCTGATTGAATCCAATGCAGTAGACAATATCCCAACAAACCAAAGACAAAAGTCAGTCTTCAAATCACAGCATTCATATGAAGACCCTTCTTGGCAGTAGATCTGATGAAGCTTAGAAAATCTGTTTGCTCCAAATATCTCTCCTGGGACAGAACAAAGGTACCAGTGTCCCAAAGATACAGTATCTGACCCTTGCAAGATTGGGCATGGAAGTTCCCTCACAAGTCTGGTGAAAGTAAAATTAACAAATAGCTCAGACAGATCTGTCACTGCACATAGCTTGTCTAGAATCATTAATGGAAAAGCTGGTCTTCCCTGCAGGAGGAGAAATGGCCCATTCTCAGATGAGTTGCTGCTCTTTACCTCCAAAACGAGAAGCTCTTCACATTGAAAGTATCGCCATTTCATTGCTATCATGGGATGGGAGCACCTGGTATTCCCAGTGGTGGAGTAGGATCCCACAGTATTGGCAATCACCCTTCAGTTTTGGAGGAAAGTCATAGAAAAGACAGGTGACACGGGTTGGAATAAGAACTGGATTTCAATCTACCCTTTCTGATAAATGTTAGATCTGTTCTTTTAAGCTCCACACTGGACCAGAGTCCAATATCTATGCTGAACTTTTGCTCCATCAAATCTCTTCCCAGGATGGTTACATAGGATTAGTGTTTCAGCTCACAGAAGCAGTATCATTTAGTTAATGTTTGCAGAGAAGAAAAGCCTTGGAAACAACAGAGGTGCTTAGTAGTCTTTCGACAAAACATTTGTTACCAGAACACAGTTTGTCAAGAGCTGTTCACAGAATAACACTGTTGCTGGCAAATATCCTAAACCAACATTTTTGAGGGATTTTTTTTTTTTTAAATTAGTATATTTTAAGTGAAAGATCTGGAGTTTAAGATTCTGGTAAACTTACAGAAAGGAAAAAAGGTTGATTAAAATACAATATTACCAAATGTTGTAAGGAAACTATTGGTACCAAATGGAGTTGGTTATTTTTTCCCATCTTTCCTTCCTTACAAATGTTCAGCTTCATGTTTTCATTTACCTTGTTAGGAAACACCAAATCTTGAGATCTCTCACGGAATAAGCAGCAAGTCTTTCAACCAGGCCTCCTACAGCTACATGTGTCTATGTACCAGACTGCCTGCTTCATATTTCCCTCTGCCCTTTGTGTGTTAGTTGTCTGCTTCAATTATAAATACTTCAGGATAGACAACTTATCGCTGGGTACATCTGCCTGACACCTGCTACACTCTTTTCCTTGCCTCTGGATGTTCTTCCACAACAGTAATAATTTAATGATGCATGAGAAGCAAGTCTCTCTGAAAGGAAAGTATGTGGTCCCGGGAGATCATGTCACCTATGCTCACTTCTGTGATTCCTGGTTTTGGAAGGGAGATGGTGATTGTGACTGCTCATCTGAATTTGTGATGGATGCAGGGAAATACTGGAAGAAGATGTCAAAATGTTTTTGAAGGATTGTGTCCAGTCAGCTATTGGTGTGGATGGGTGCTATGGAGAGAACAGTAGAGCTGTGGTGAGGATACAGGACTGCACTAGAAGATGCTATTTAAGCATTTTTCTCATTCCACTGTTGTTTTTCCCCTTTGGTTGATGGTGTAACTGGACAAGAACTTCTCACTGTGCTTGATTTTCTTAGATTTTGCTTTTCTGAAGAAATGTCCCCTTTTTTCAAATGTCTAACTTGCTGACTTTCTCCCACCTCTGTGGCTGTAAAAGAGGGTCTCTGGTCACTCCATGTGAGACAGCATCCTTCCCTGGATGCTCCCTGCCATGAATTGCTTTTTGGCCACTCAGGCAGGCTAGGGCATGCATGGGAGATATGTATCTGAGTGTTCATACAGGCTGTTTCAAGACATGTCACTCAGATATATTGATTTTAGAATTACTGAAGAAACTGCTTGTGAACTGGAAAGTCCCCTCTCAGTCTTTGGGAAGAGCCCTGTGTTACTAGGCAAGCAGTTCCTAGTATGAGAATAAGTAGAAATTTCCTGCTTTTGGACAATTCTAGTATCTCATTCTAATGACGTTGAACCCAATGCACTAGGTCTTCTTCATGTGTGTCTGAAAGTGATCAAAGGTCATAAAGGAGATAATGCATCTCCTGCAAGGACCTGTGCAAGGACCAATCTCAGCCAGCATCAATCTGTTATGGAAATCATAAGCCACTTCTGCTCCCCTTCAAGTGTTACCATGAAGGAGTTGTGACCCAAACTTGCTGCACTAGGGATATTTTTTCAGTCAGGTCTGGAAGAAGAAAAGGGAAAGAAATCAGAGCTCAAAGTAGCCCTAAGAGAACTATTGAGCCAGGCCAAAGCTCAGTCTGCCCCACACAAAGACCTGGTGATTATCACACTTTTTCCATGAAGAGAATCTAATGTTTATGCAGGGATATCATTACTCCTACTTCTGATTATAATTGCTCAGCATATCAAAAACTTGTGGAGTAATCTAGGATGGAATAATTCTGCTCCTAGTGTAAAACAAAAAATAACTCAAGTTTAACCAATGCACTGACACAAAGACAAAACTTATGCAAGTGTAGAACAGGGTGTTAATACATGTTATTCTTTAAATAGAGTATCATCACCTAAACTCAAGCATATTTTGACATTTGTTTTTATTCTTCCACATAATCTCCTTCTACAAAATTTGGACAGAACTGCTCCAAATGTTTTACCAACTCTTTAATTCATCTTCACCACCACGTACAAAACAAGCCACTGAAGAGGGAACGTACTGAACCACGGTGATGACAATACTGCTTTAGCTGAGGGGGAATGGACAACATGCTTGTCCCAGATGGCTTCAAAAAGGATATGTTCTGATTAAGGAGCAGTGGGAACATTTTCCAAGGACATTTGGGTGCCTTTTATAGATTTATAAGGCAGATGCTGCTCCTTAAAAGCATCTGCCTCCCAGACCTTTAAACAGTCAGACAGTAGGAATTAAACTTCTGCGAAATGGTGACTCTCTCATGGTTTCATGTACATGCTAAGACCAGTTTTACAACTCTCACAATGAACAATACTCTTGTTGAAGAGATTAAAGAAGAGGGGGCTGGGCCCTCACCCCACAGAGGGTCTGAGAATGGGGGGATGCCAGGGAAGAGTGAGATCTGATAAACAGGACTCTCCTGTAGCCATAAACAGTACCTAGGGTCCATCTATTGACAGGAGAGGAACATCTCAAAATTCCATACCACTGTAGCAGGATTGCTGTTTCTCATTTTATGAGATCCATTATCTTCTGTATCTGATTGGTCTGTGTCATAGAATCATAGAATCATAGAATCATAGAATGGTTTGGATTGGAAGGGACCTTAAAGATCAAACAAACACCGGGGACCCCTTCCACTAGACCAGGTTGCTCAAAGCCTCATCCAGCCTGGCCTTAAACACTTCCAGGGAGGGGGCATTAACAACTTCCTTGGGCAACCTGTTCCAGTGTCTGACCACCCTTACAGTGAAGAACTTCTTCCTAATATCTAATCTAAACCTACCCTCTTTCAGTTTAAACCCATTTCCCCTTGTCTTGTCATTAGTTGCCCTTATGAATAGTCCCTCCCCAGCTTTCTTGTAGGCCCCTTCAGGTACTGGAAGGCCGCTATAAGATCTTCCCGGAGCCTTCTCTTTTTCAGGCTGAACAGCCCCAACTCTTTCAGTCTGTCTTCATAGGAGAGGTGCTCCAGCCCTCGGATCATCCTGGTGGCCTCCTCTGGACTCGTTCTAACTGCTCCAGGTCTCTCTTGTGATGGGGGCTCCAGAACTGGACACAGTACTCCAGGTGGGGCCTTACAAGAGCGGAGTAATCACTGAAATAGAGACACAAACAGTATTTCCCAAGCTAAGTGCAAAGAGAAACCAGCACATCTGAATTTCAAACATGTCAGTGTCCTTAGTTTGAGATTAAGTAACTATTCATCTAGCCAGCTAACTAGCTATTGAAATGCGTGGATATTAAATACCACAGCAGAGTGTCTGGAGAAAGGTCTGTAGTGCAGCAGTAAGTACCCTGTTGAGATCACTTCCAGCACACAGATCATGAGACTGAAATGATTCCTCAGGGGCTGCTTGGTACACTGGCCTGGAGGAAACCTCTAAGCAATCATGGAAAGCCAAGTCGGTCTTCTCATTAAGATACTTAACTCCTGTATGGGACAGTACATCTGTAACTGCTCAAAGCACAGTTGCCATCTAAATGTTGCTGTCTCTGTTTTCCTTGGGCACATGAACTTTTTGTTATCTGGGGATTTACACAGCAGTGCAAAACAGAGTGGGTCAGAAAGGTCCAAGATTCCTAGCAATGCCTCATGAGCCCTGCAGGATCACAGTGCACTGCAGGAAGTTAAAGGGAACCAGCTTGTAGCAACAGCCAGAGGATAAGCAGGGATGCAATTCCCCATTGTACCGCTCAAAGCAGCTCATACGACTCTTACTGGTGATGGAAGAGTGAGGTTTGGGCTCCCCTTGGTGCCGGAGCAGATCTTGGAGCAGAATATGCCAAGAGAGGAAACTTCTCACCCCTGGGAATTCTGACTGCAGCCACCCTCACTGGGGTGGCCAAGGGACTGGCAAGCAGTGTGAGAGCATCACAGGAGTCAGCATCACAGCACATGTGGAGTAACTTGAGTTAAGGTGGTAGGAACCTAGTTACAAACAGGCAGGGTCAAAGAGCAGATCAGTTTGGAAGATGGGGTAAAGATTTCCCATCCTGCCCACCAAGATGCATTACCTTCCCATTTGTGTGCTTCAATTGGGAAAGCACAGCTCGCAGAGCCCATGCTTTGCAGTTCAGCGTGCACCAGCCTTTCATCTCCAGGACATGGCTGTGCTTGCTGAGACTGCTGAGACCTCACTGGGAACCAAGTCTCAGTGACGACAGCTTCCCGCGGGCACTTGTCAGGCACAGGCACATTGCAGTGTATTTATGGACACAAGTGTGGGTCTTGACTCAGGAAGAGCTGCCATGGTGGGGAGGGGAAGTGCTTGGCAGAGTGCATTGGAGAGACTGAAATAGTGTTTGTCAGTGCCCAGCTTCTGCCTGGCTGCGGTGATTTAGCAATCTCTCCTGTTCTGAACATCAAGCACGCTCACAGAGAGCCTTGTACCCTTGGATTTCAAATAGACTGGGAGTGACAACTCTCTCAAAAGAAGAAAGTGCTGTAAATATAATAGTTTTTCTGTTCTAAAAGTCGCACAGAAAACCATGCGAGCATCTGTATTTAATCTACACATCAGTCTGACAGATTGATTAAAACAAAAAAAATAAAACCCTAAAATGAATACCATTGCTTTGCCTGAAGAATATTCGTATGATCAAAGAGTGGATGTTTAAGTCAAGTGCAGGGATCAAATGGTACCAAATTCCAGAGTATAATTGGCAGCTTGGAATGATCCAGTTTTACTTCTCCAGGAAAACTTTTTGTTCCATTCCTAGTCCTACTACCCAAGCAGCAGAAAAAGATGTGCAGCTCCTCTCAGTGCTTCTTACTCAGCAAGAGAGCAAATTTAACTGTTTGATCTGGCCCCAGAGCTACTGGGTTCATTCCCACTTCTGCCGAGACCTCCCTTGTGAGTATACGTGTTCCAGTTGGGCTCTGCAGCTGCCAGGGATGGTGCCCTGCCATGGTGCAACGCCATGCTATGGAGAGGCTGTGGCCCATTTGGGAGCAGTGGGGCTGGTTATGCTGCATGGATGTTGCTTTAGTCATCCTTGTGCCCTGTGGTACCTGCTCCAGTTTCTCTGTGCTACAGACACAACATGAGTCAGAGGGACGCTTCCCAGAACAATGCACAGCTCCTTGGGAGAGCAAACTGATGACCTTACTCTGAATGCCACTGTTTCCTACTTCTAAGGAAGATGTATTTGTATTTCCATGTTCCAGGGTGGCTGTGGGACATTTTCTGAGGTTGTTGTTGGCTCTGAATGGACTGTATCTGAATGGTTCATTTAAAATAGACACATATACATATGGGAGCTCCTACTATCAAGGCGCTCTAGCCAAGGCTAGACGTAGCACAGCTCTCTTCCCAGAAAAATACTCCTTGCCTCTCCCAGGTTTTCATCCTTACCTAAGCACCAACACTCCCACATGCACTAGTTCCAGTTAGAGATGATTATTCACCCTTCAAAGTACAAAGAAACACTGCCTGTGAAAACTGGTACCTTCAAGGCCCCAGCAGGTGCTGTTGGTAGGACACTTTGCAGCTACCTGTGGTGGTGTTTGGTAGATGCAAACAGCCTGGGGGCACACCCAGCCTGCTGTGCCAGATGGAGGTTACTTTTTCCTCCTGTAAAAAGCCAATGTTTTCCTTTTTAGTCCTTTTCTTTTTCTTTTTCTTTTTCTTTTTCTTTTTCTTTTTCTTTTTCTTTTTCTTTTTCTTTTTCTTTTTCTTTTTCTTTTTCTTTTTCTTTTTCTTTTTCTTTTTCTTTTTCTTTTTCTTTTTCTTTTTCTTTTTCTTTTTCTTTTCTTTTTTTTTCTTTTGAAGTGAGCAAGGAGACAGGAGTGCCTCCTGCATTTTTTTTCTCAATAGCTGAATTTGACACACCTGAAGTAAGAAAGTCAGTTTCTTTCACAGTTCCACTTCTTACAGCCACATCCCAGCCTTATTCCCGTAGCCTTCCCACCATTGTTGATTCACTGGCACCTCCTAGGTTAAGACAACCTCGGAGGAGTTAACCTCAAAATGTCACTCCAAGGACATCACTACTTTTCTCTCTGCTCCTTTCAGTCTCACCTCTCCACAAAACACAACTTCTGCTATTTCCACCATAAACTCCTTGGGGCAGGAACATGCTCCTATTCTTTGCACAGTATCATGCAACAAGGAGCCAGGGCTGCCTGGGATGACTGTCTGCAGTGTGACACAAATAATGGGGGTTTCACTACCAGGGCAAGAGGGCAGAGTTTTGCTCTGAGCATTCAGGATCTCCAGTCTGGTGTTGTGGTGCCTAATGAGCAGCTCAGAGCTGTGGATGAGGTGATTAGTCTAACTCTCACTGAAGACAAGAGGACTGCTGCCACAGATGACAGGAGCAGGAGTAGGAACTTGCTGAGTCCAGGGGATTCCCTTCGCTTCCTGGATCTCCTTCCCCTCCTTCATCCAGGCGGCAGCAGAGTATTTTTATGAATTGGAAAAGTCCCAGGGCAGCCCGGTCTCCAGCTCCTGCTGTCCCCATGGCTCAGTGTACTGTACAGAGGAGGAAGAGGTCACAGAGGGGAGGACACCACGGGCTGCTGACACACAAAGTGCTGCAAATTTCCATCCGCCCGGGGCTCGCCAAAGGAACTGCCTGAATCCGGAAGTTGGGCAATGTGTGGAAACACGCTTCCCCTCCCTCCACGCTTCTGAATAGAGTGGTCACAACTTTTTATTTTTAAAGCACTTCATTTTCTCCCTGCTCTGTCTGAGGTACCCTTTCTTCTCCAGGGGAAAATAGCAAGTCATGTGGGAACTCAGCAACCTTCGAGCCACCAGAATAGGCTGAATTCAGGAAAGTCAGCCATTCTCCTCCTGCAGGATGCAGAGAGTAGAGAACTGAGCCCCTGGGTGCCCCCTCAGGGCCCTTCCTACAGCAGACCTGCTGCTCCCAGCGCATATAAAAGTTACTTTTACTAGGTACAGTCAAGCCCCTGCTCATTAATGACTAGAGTGAACTAGTTCATGCCAGCCTCACACATTTGTCTTCCATCTGCCCTGGAACAAGAGCAATGTCTTTCCCAAGTGTCTGCAGGAGCAGGAATAGG
>NW_010286987.1:82108-83004 GCF_000700745.2 Antrostomus carolinensis
CAGAGCTGCAGAAACTCACATTTAAATCCCTGTGCTGCTGGGTCTGAGGCAAAGTTTTTTCTCTTAAATCATTCCTGACTGGATAAATCAGGGATTCATATCTGGATTTCCCATTACCACCATCAATATCATAACCAACCATAAGCAAACTAAGTGAGAAGCTCCCCCTTTCTCCCTGCCACCACCACGGTCACAGTGTCACATAGCTACAGATATGGGGAAATTCCCATCTGAAAGTATTTTACAGATGAGGAAAGACAAGAAGTTAAAAAGGGAAAGCTAAACCTGAGCCTTCTTGATTAGTTGTGCCATGCTGGATGCCTCTTCCCAGGGGACCGGTGGACAGGATGGTCCCACTCGGGGAAGAACAGGAATAGGAAACAAGCAGGAGCAACAAACTGTTTTCAAGAGCATCAGCTGTCAAGGTTTGAAAGTGAGTATGGATCTTGTCTCCCTCAAAACCTCTGGGAACCTCTCCTACCCACCCAGACCTTAGCCCCTGCCCTCCAGAACATCCCGATAAAACAGCCAAGTTTTCCGGTTCACTGAGTCACGGGATGGAGCACAATAGGGAATGCGAAGCAATGGATCAGGAAATGTTTCATGTAAGATGGGGGGAGGAGGAAAGCAGGACAAAAGTGAGCGGAAGGTACAGTGAAAAGCATCAGGTATTGGAGAGAAACACTGACTCAACCAGAGAGATAACAGAAGAGCCTGCACACTGATAATAATGGAGAGCAATGGAAATTCTGTGGAAAGCATCATGGGGCTGCAGTGGAGCGAAAGAGGACAGTGGGAGAGCAGTAATAAGATGCTGTGAGGTCTTCGTAAGCACAGGGTGAAAGCACTCAGCCCAGATACAGGCTAGGCTGGTGTGATGAGCACTGACCAGCATA
>NW_010286987.1:83045-114007 GCF_000700745.2 Antrostomus carolinensis
AGGATCAGGCAGCTTCCTTGGTAGGGAGGAGAACACTACTCATAGCAAGGATGCATATCTTTTTCTGAATGCTTTCAAAAGTAGTGATTCCACTTCAGACATTGATGAAGAAAGAAGGGGATCAGAAGCCAGAGAAGTTGAACTGTATCCAACGAAGAAATCAAAGCACCCCATGTGAAGCTAGCTCTCCCTTACCCTGTGCATTACACAGTTGTTTACACCTGTTCAAAGGGGCAGCAAATATTACTAAACACAAGGGGAATTTTGGAATGGTAGCATTTTATGTACATCCCAATTAGGCATTTTGGTCAGGCACAAATGACAGCCCCAGAAGGTGCACAATGGAGGATTAGAAGATCCCTGGTGGTTCTCAAAGCTGAGTGTCCCCAGGACAAGAGTCCTCCAGTCATGCCTGTGGCATTTCATGTAGTCAGGAAAAGCAACAACCCATTTAACATCACTCGTTGTTAGCCAAGTGAGCAGCAAGCTGGACAGTGTGTTGTTCTGCTCAGTGTTTCTGCTTCGTCCTCCCAACATATATCTGCAACTTCATGTGTGTCTGTGTGCTTTACCAGCTTGATGTGTCTGGTTTCCAACAGACAGACCCTCATCCTCAGCAAATCAGTGCTGCTTTGCTGAAATCCATGGGCCAACAGAGCTATTCCAGCTCACTCAGGACACGGACTCTGGAGTGCAAACTGTCAAGGGGAAAGGCTGTCTTTGTTCCATATCTGTACCCTGATTAGTACACTCTGACCTGACCCCTGACTTGCTCTGTAAATGCAGCTGAAGTACAAATAATACTGTTGTTGGATTGGTTATCAGCAGTTCACTCAAGGATGCACAAAAGTCTTCTGGACTTTGCCCTTTTGCTTTAAAACAAATGCATGTCAAGTAGGGATCACCAATAACTACAGTGTTGCTGCTACTGTGCTAATGTACAGTGCTGCAATGCAGACGCAGCCATTGTGACATGGTCATCGTAAAATATCAATCCCACACAATTTCGGTCCCACCATGGGAATAAGTGGCAGAATAAACCTAAGGAAAATAAGACCTGTGAGAAATTAAAAGCAAAAATAATTATAGTCCAGCACAGTAAACTTTCCAAATTATTTATTTCTGGTTTGTATTTTTTCCCAAAATAGAAATTAAAAACCACAATTCATTGAATTTTGGCAAATTATTACATTTGTGAGTTTGGGCTTTTAGGCCCAGATTTGTTGCATATTTTGTATATCTAGTTTGTACCAAGGTAGGTCTGTTGACATATGGGGAGCTGCTGTCAGATCGCACCAGGACAGCTCAAGTAGAGACCATATCCTTCTGGATCACCTGAGGTGACACTAGCTTTTGCATCCAGACAATGGCACTGCAGGAATCAGCAAGCATGTAAACCCAGGGTTGTGGCTGAGAGTTTGTCAGAAAAAGGTGAACAACCTCAACTCAACCCCATTTGCAGCACTGGGAGCCGCTCTCTGGTTGTCCTCAGCAAACCCACTCAACCCCCACAGGGAATTTGCAGCCCTTTGTGCTAAGACCCAATTCCCTCACCACTATACGGAGAGTGTGGGTTTTCCACAAGGCCAAAACAGAGGCCTTGTGGAAAGCCCATGCTCTGTATTCCTCTGAGTGAAGGTATTTGGAACTAGGAGTTGTGGTTCAAGCCCATCTCTAATTCCCTTACAAATATGTGACACAATCTGATCAGTCTTTCATGTTAAACGCCAGTCTAAGAGCTTTCATTTAATGACTTTTCTTTCCCGCTCACAGCTCCCTCTCATCTCTGCAGTTTTTCACTGTGCAGTGCCAGAGCCATAAAGATCTTACTATAAAGGGGCCCCCCAGCCTTTATCTTGCATATCACGACATCGTGATTCAAATGTTACAGCGCTGCAACACAAATGTAACATCAATGTACATCCCATAACAGGCCCTAATCCATCCCAGATTTTGTTCAGTGCTCACTTCCTCAGATCTCCTTGGACCACACATCGTGTGCCACTGTTTGTATTCAGCATAAACGAAGCATCAGTGTGGAAATCTCATCAGAACAACAGCAGTATGGTCAGATCAAGAGGAGCTAGCAGGAAGCCACTCTGTGTCTTTCCAGAAGACTTGCCAATGAGCTCATTTTGTACTCACGGTACCTACCTCCTAGGCGCTGGAGCTCAGCTAGGATATGCATCGGCTGCACCTCCAGGCCAGCCCAACTGTCAGGACAGCCCCTCTGCATTCTTATGAGCTGTTCATTTTACTGGGAGAAAAACTCATTCTGTGCAAAATATTGCAAAGACAAGATGAACATCAGGTCTATATTAATATTTAAATCGAGTATTACACAGCAAGGACATAAAATGAAAAAACACAACAACAAACCCTCCAAACCATCTTGATCACAGCTGCTGTGAAAGCCACTCAGCAGTGCTGGAAAGCTTCCTCCCGTCCAAGTATTGATCTCTGGAAACGTTCCCTGCTCACGACATTCAGTTTTGAAAGGGTAAATGCTTTGAAAATACAATAGGCTGAACATTTTTTCTTTCTTTTCTCCCTCCCCCTTTTGGCCTAAATGGAGTTTGACACTTTTTTTAATTATTATTATTTTTTATTTTAATTAAACAACATTAAGTCCACAGAATAGATGCAAGTTGCAATATATAGTTATATACACAGTCCTCCCTTGCACGTTTAGTACTCAGGCAATATGCAATATTACTAAGACAAATCTAGGACAACCATATTATTATCCTGCGGCTTTAAGATGACACTGTATGTGGTTTGCTCCATCTAACAAGAGAAGCAAACCATGTGTTTGAGCAACAACATGCTGAATCAGGGAGGCTTAAGTTATTGTTATGAATAAGAAGAAATTTTGTTGTGGAAATACAGCCTGGAGACCCTCTTTCAAATGGTAGTTTCTTGCATACTATGCACTTGCATAACTCCTCGTCTCAAAACATTGTACGTGTGATCTCGAAGAGGTTGGAAGCTTTGGGGCAAATATGGGCTTGCTAATGTTTGTTTTGCAAACATCATGCAAAGCTGGCTGTTTGGTATGTTTTTGACACAAAACTGGATAAAATAAAATTAGTTTATCTGGTGTCAGATCTTGGCAGAATAACTACATTTTATTTAAATATTTAGTTGTCCGTGTGGTGAGATTATTGTCTGTGTTTAACTATGAGGTTTTCTTGTGAACAATGCAGACTGAGATCTGCAAGTGAATGATCACATGTATCAGTGAATAACAATTTGGGCATGGGATACCAGAGGTGAAGGACTTCGTCTTTATGGACAAAAAGCCATGAAACCTCTCAACACATCGATTAGGTACCACTGCCTGGGACACTGCACAAGGAGACTCATCTGCTGTGTTGGCAGTAAGGGCTGAAGAGAGTGTTTGTGGGCCACCAGGAACATCTGGTATGTCATTTAGCATCAGCATTTGAGCTTGTCAAATGTTATGACGTGCATGCAATACCTGTGGAGAAGGAAGAGAGACAAATATTCATGGCTAATTCCACCTGCTGGTTACCCTCTACCTTTCACATTGTCGTGTCTTTCACATTTGTTACCTGTATCATAGCTTTAGGTCATCTTGCCTGTGACTTGGTTTCTTAGATAAATGTAAATTCCTAACCTCTTTAGAACATAAATTTTGTTTTTCAGGGATTAATCTCAAAATATTGTATTGCGCTAATGAAATTGTTATTATGACTAGTTTGGCTATCAAGATGCAGAAATTTCAGCACCCTTGGCCCCAACTCTAGAAGAGCAGCAGAGCTGGAGGCAGGTTGGTTGCCTCAGGCGAGGGTCAAGGACACTGACTCCATGGTGAATGTTACCTTTGGTGTTGTCCATGCCTTTCTTTGCAACACAAGCAGAGGCCTTGACTAGAGCATGCCTCAGTCCAAGCAATGGCAGTTTCTGGTCAAGAAACATTGAGGCTCTTTCCACCATTCATCTTCAAAGGGAAGTGTCTCTGGTTATTTTTCAGATACAGGCTTTCGGTAAGCCCCTTTGTAAATGAGAAGCATGTAAAAGAAATTAGTTATATGAAATCTTTTGAATGTTTTAAAGTCTCTTGACAATTTTAGGTTACACTGTCCTCTTTTTTCCTCTAGAAGAAGGATTAATCTTTCTTCCGGCAACCATATGAGGACCAACATTCATTTTCCAAAACTGTACCTCAGCCCCAGCTGAGTTTTAACAGCTATCTAAGTAATTAGAACACCAGCTCACGGACTCAAAAATAATTATTTTGTGCTGCACAAAAATTAATAGTTTCCATTTTCTGAGAAAACTAACAAAACCAGACAGCTGTCTTCAGGCTGCAGACAATGGGGATAGCCCATTGAATGTTATGGAAACCCTTAAAGGAAAGCATTGTTTCCAACCGAAAACTCAAATATCTCCTTTCAAAAAGATCACAGGGAAATTTCTTCTATAAAAAATATGTGCAGATTAATTGAATTCAAGTTCAGTAATGGCTTCAAACCCCACCTCCCAGTACAACTGTCTCCATGGCTATTTTACTGTAATCTGAAGTCTTCTGCCACCTCCAGTACTTGGTTATGCGATCCACACTGGAGAATGCCTTTAAGGGCAGTGGCATAATCAGGGTGGAAACACACATATCTTTCACTGTTGTTCGCTCCCCAGCTCCATGATTTACTGCTTACATCCAGCCTCCAGCTCTCTCTGAGGACTCCCAGGCTGATCCTGCTGCTGTGGACTGGGCAGCTCTGCCACCATTCTGGTTCCCCATCCTGTTTGCCCATTGGGGTGAGGCTGCAGGTGCCGGTCACTGGGAGCAGGTATGGAGCAGGTATATGGGCACTGTGATCCCGTGGGCGCTGAAGGTCTCCCTTGCACTTCTCAAGCCCGTGTGTCAGAGAAAAGGGCCATCTGTGGATTTTGGCACATATTGAGTTCAGGCTTCGATTCTTTTCTGCATGGAGGTTTTTATCTAACCCAGAGCAATAAATAACTGTCAGATTAAGCATGGCCATGCAAATGTTACTGTACTCGCATTGTAAAAGCTCCCTTTTATGTGGGTGTCCTCTGAAACAAGGCAACCCTTCCCTGGCCCTCAGTTACGCTCGGCCCTGCTCTAATCACCCTGTTTCGGATATGCAGCTTGCTGTGAAAGACAAATGACTGGAGCTATTAAACTCCATCTTGTTGTGAGCGTGCCCAGTGGTAATATTGTAATGGATATTACATTACAGATGAGACAGCGGTTTGCTGGGGACCAAAGGGCAGGCAGGGACAGCCGCTCTGACAGCACCGTGCACCCGCGGCTCAGCCTAGGACACCTCTCAAACAGGTCTGCAGAGGCTGTGAGGGTATACATGCTGGGGCTGTCTGGTTCTCGTGCCATGCCATGATGGAGGGGAGCCCAGGGAAGAGCTAGGAGGCCCCCACAGCTGGAACAACCCTTCGGTTCATGGACCTGAGTCATGGTGCAGCTGGCAGGCAGAGGCGGGTGGGGGAGAAGCAGCGTATCCCTCTTGCTCCCCACAGCGTATCCATCTCTGTCCTGGGAGGGCTTGGGCATGGCCCACGGCGAGGGCAGGAAAGCCAGGATGAATCCGTGAAAGGAGAGATTACACTGCCATGTTTCAGTGGCACCTGAATCACCTTTTGTGTGGCATCCACTGCCCTGAGAATGCAGATTGTGCCCTGACTGCTCCACTCTGTTCCCTCGTCAGCGGAGTGAGTGCCTTGGTGGGCATCCAGGGCTGCGTCTGGGCTGGGTGTGTGAAGCTGCCAAAGGCATCAACATGTCTAGTTTCCATTAGATCCCTTTCAATTGTCTCTGAAAATGTCTGCCTTTCTGAAAAGGAGGTCTTCTGTATTGGCAAGGTGTTAGCAGAAATTCTTGAGCAAGAATAAATAAATGCTGCCAGGAACTGTAAATTAAAAGTGATAATTGGAAGCGATATATCAGAGCACGTGCCACATACCCACTTGCTCACCTGCTCTGCATTAACACAGTGCAATCCCAGGCTCAGTTACAAAAAGAAACCAAAAAACCACCCCAAAAACCACCCCCACTTTTTAATCCCCACTCCCAGCCCTCTGCCTGACACTCAGATGGTTCCTGATTTGAGATGCTAATCACAATCCTGTTGTAGTAAACCAAGGGTGGTCGCTGCAGCGGGCAGGTGCCCCACTCCTGGGCACTGCACCACATGCTGAGCCATGAGCCCTCCCACACTGCATCCCACCAGGCACTGAGGGCACCCTCACAGGGCCTGAGCCCCTTCTGCTCCCACTGCCAGCGCTCAGCACCTGCCAGGGCTGCAGCCAACGTACACAACATGCAATGTGTGTTCATTTCACCGTGGGGACCTGTATGTTTAATCCAAGGAAGACCTTGGCCTCTGGCTGATGTGAGTGTCAAGGTTGCTACTGTCACAGAGATGGATGTGGCTGAGCAATCTGTGTGATGGGGCTGAATAAATAAAATAATGAGAGTCTAGTATCCATAAAATAAAGGGAAATAAAATATAGGCTAGCTTTTATAAAGGTCACAGGTTTGCAGTAAGGCTGTTTTCAGAATGGCTGTATGGATCTTAGTAAGCATTCAATAGGGTTTGGAAAAGAAATAAATTAAAACATTTTTGGCCCACCATAAGTTGAATTGGTGCAAATCTGGACACGGCAAATCTTTCTGTGATACAGAGCTACTACACAGTAGTTCACAGGCTTGCATATGCGTTGACCACTAGCAGGTTTGATTTGTAAACTACTTGAAGGCAGGATCAAACAGCTACATTTATTTATAAACCAAATGAGAATCTGCTTTTTGCCTGGCTTTTCTGTAGGAAATAATTTGATATTAAAAAAAGCAATACACCTCATTTCTTTAGAAAGGGTATTGTTTACACACATAATGAAAGAGATAACACAAATGCTTAGGAAAACAAATGGCTAGATATCAGCAAAAGATAATAGTGGGGATTAAAGATGAAAACTATGAAAAATATTAATTAGATAATTTCCTCAACAAAAGACAACAAAATGTACCAATATGGGGAGTGTATGATGGTAATCATTTGCATTGTGATACGATCACAGTGTCCCAGTAAGGGATTAGGGCTTCACTGTGTCAGTGCTGCAAATGCCTATCTTTGTGAAGCAGCTTCAGAACTCCTAATGAAGCAGCTATGCAGTGATAAATGGCATTATGTGCTTGCAAGGTTATTGTTATTTCAAGGTCACTGTTGTCACTTCCCTCTCACTATTGTTATGAAAACCGCTGCTTTAAAACTCAATCACATTAATAACGAGGGAGCTTGTTAATGCACATTAGAGACCCTTTGCTGGGGTAAAACCAGGATTAAGATTTTAACTTTACAAGATATCATCTGTGAACACTATGGCAATGATGCACACCCATGGCTCCACTTGAAAATTCGCCATTGGGTGGGTGTATGTTTCATACCTGTGACAGAGCATTTTGGAGATGCTTTCCCCCAGAGATGCTGTGCTGGCTATGCTGATCTCCATCATCTCCAATTCCAGTCGGCGGGTCACGGCGTCTTTGTGCTGTCCCGGCCAGCTGAGCCACTCAAAGGTGAGCACACCTCCAGGGAAGCTGTTGGTCCAGAGCCTGATGACTCAGCCATGGCCACTGTCAGTCCAGAGCCAGGAAACCTGGGTGGATCCAATGGGACACTCTCCCATTAGATGCCTCCTCACTCTCTTCCCAGCATGTTCCTCTGATTCCTGTTTTTTTGCTGGTAAAATTCTCACCTCCTGTTTTCCTGGATTAGCACACATTTGACTATTTCCTGAGACATATGGGTCAGATCCTGCCACGGTTACACCAAGCTGGGTAGTGTTGAAGCAGATAGGGTACACAGGAAATCTGCAGCCCAAAGCCAGAGAAAGTCTGAGCTCTTTCTGGAATTAAAGCATTGAGAGTCCTAAAAAATTGCAACTAATTAAAATTTAAAATCAGTTGACAATTTGACAGATACTGACACATGGATCTCAAACCAGGAAATGATTTTCAGTCATTTGTATGTCTGAATGCAGGGGTTTCATTTCTCCATGTAACATGCTAACTAGAAAATCTGACTAATTGAATTACGGTAATTGAGTTTGGAAAATGAAGGCATTCATCAAGAAACCTCAAGTATTTATCATTGCACAAATACAAAGGCAATACAAAGATAGCTATACATTACTGATCAATATTCTAGCCATACTCTTTGTACTGAAATGAACTACAAAATTCTTTCTCTCTTTATCTGCTTATGCTATCACAACAAGCAGTTTGGAGCAGCCAAACATTTTATTGGAATTCAAAGTCATAAAATTGCACAACATGCTGACTGAAATCAGGCAAGAATTTGGTCTTCTGTCCAACTATAAACAGCTGGACAGAGGAGAAATTCCTGCTCAGTGGTTGTTGTAGACATGAGTACAAATAGCTTTCACACATCTGGAATACTGTGTCCAGTTCTGGGCTCCCCAGTTCAAGAGGGGCAGGGATCTTCTGGAGAGAGTCCAGTGAAGGGCCACAAAGGTGACTAGGGGCCTGGAGCATCTGCCTTACGAGGAGAGGCTGAGAGAGCTGGGACTCTTCAGCCTGGAGAAGAGAAGACTGAGAGGGGACTTTATCAATGTCTATAAATATCTGAAGTGCGGGGGACAAAGGGATGGAGCCGGCCTCTTTTTGGTAGCACCCAGTGACAGGACAAGGGACAATGGGCAAAAACTGGAACATGGGAAGTTCCATAAAAACTTAAGAAAAAACTTCTTTACTGTAAGGGTGACGGAGAACTGGAAGAGGATGCCCAGAGAGGTTATGGAGTGTCCATCCTTGGAGATGTTCAAAACTGGTCTGGATTCTTTCCTGTGCAACCTATTGTAGGGAACCTGCTTTAGCAGGGGGGTTGGACTAGATGATCTCCTGAGGTCCCTTCCAACCCCTACAATTCTGTGATTCTGAGATTCTCGTCATGAAGTAGCCCATTTTTGTGAAAGGGGAGCCTATTCTGGGGAGCCTTACCAGTTTTAGGAAGCTGAGCTACTTCACATAAACATAGCTCTGGACTCAATCACTTTTGTGGCACTTTAATTTTGAACGCAGGAGGAGGTGTGCCCCAGTTGCCTGGCTGCTCTAGTTGGTAATGAGCTATCCAGGACAATCTTTCTGGAGCCAATGCTTGGAACAAACCAAAGCACACTCAGGTAAGGGAGTGATAGCTGAAGTGTTTTGTTGAGGTGAGCTCCAACAAACCTAGTGACCCTTGGCTTCCCATCACCACTATCACACATGCAATAATACTATCTAAAATTCAGCGCTTGGTCTCATTCCTTCTCTTTTGCTGCCAGTGACCTCTGTTCAGAACTTGCAAAGATTCTGTCATATTTTTCCAGAAAAAAAAAGCAAATAGTAATATCCATTTTTCCCTATGTCATAAAAAGCCAAAAGGTATTTTAATAACCATTGTTAGTTTAAAATCTTGAGGTGGTCTTTGTGTCATTAAAAAAATTGATGCAGTGATAGGCAGAAGACATTACAGGAAAAATACATGTCATGTGCAACTCTCCTTCAGAGATGTACAGTATCAATACCCAAATATTAGAGTTCTCACAAAGAAAAGGTTGTACATATCAAATGGGTATAGCAGGAAAGGGAAGGAATGTAAGAATGGCAGCACCTGTGCAGGTCTGTAGCAGGTCTGCAGCTCAGTTTGTGGCCAGACTTTGAATAGCCTTTGCACACAAGGTTTCATTACATCATTTCTTCCATGTACATGGGCAAGGAAAAGTGTTTTTAAAAAATGGAAATCAAATGTAATGGAGACACCTGGGCCTTTAGGTGGACACACACTCTATATCAGAACATTGCTATTTAATATTTAAAATTATTTACATGGTAATAGAAGAATTTACGACTGATACATTCAGCTGTCAGTGTGCATAAACTTGTATTGATTAAAATAATATCTAAGATTCACAATGGAGGTGCAGTCTTACCCCTGGGGATTAATAACCATTTGAGAGGCGTTGATGGCTCAAGGTGCAGTCAAGGACCATTAACCCCACTTTGTCATTAATCCCCAGAAAATGTCCTGTACCAAGGTCATTAGTGCTGTTATAAGCTCCCAATGAAAAATAACATAGGTGTGTGGATTTTTTTTGTTATAACTGATGCAGACTCAATTGGGGTGTACAAAGCATGACCCAAGCATTAAGAGCCTGTCCTGCACAGAAGCCTCTCAGGTTTGCTTGAACCATTTATCAACATTTCACTTTGCCTTTAATTAACTAACTGCACACTTCAGCCTCATTTCTCTATTTGTGTCACGCCCAAGTGAAAGGAGCATTTGTTAGTAGCAGCTAACATCTAAAAAAATTTCTTACAATATTGAAGGTGAGACACATTTTCAGTATTCTTTTGAAAGAAAAATTCCTTAGTTTATTTCTTTTCAGATGCCCGTGTCCCAATTTAGATGCTCTTCTGTTTGCTTCGCATCACAGAGACGTATATATTTTGCTAGCAGGAAGGATAGGGTAGTCACAGCCTGCTAGCAAAATATACACCTCTTGAACAGGGAAGGCTAAATTTAAGAAATAACGGATGTTTTTTACAAGGCAGGATATAAGCAAACAAACAGAAAAAATGGTTCAAAACCAACTACAAATACTAAAGAGGATGTAAAGATTCAACAGCATTCTTAGCAGATTATCCCAAGAGAAAAGATGAAGCTCATACATACAGCTGTGTGCGTGTCTGTGTTAGTGTGTGCATTTAATGTGGAGGGCATTTAATGTACACATAAGAATAATATTCTATGGAGGTGTCCTTAGTAACTGCAAAGCTGAAGCTTCATTCAGATTTTAGACAAATCAGCATTTAAATGTCTTTGTTAGGGATGTAAACAAATACTGACTAGTGCCAAAAATCACCATTTATTCCTGCACTAAATTTGGTTTTCTTCAAGATACTACACAATTTAGGTACAAGCCTCTACTCTAGGTTCGTATGTCACAGGATTTTACTCTTTTGTGAAGATAAGGTGAGACTCTAATGTTTATATTTAATATTTCATGTTTAGTTTCCCATAAGAGAGGAAATGGGTCCTTTACTTTGGATTGCATGCACACATCACTAGGATGCCCCACAATGTGTGCAGAGGGAGAGAGGCAGGTATTTATCATAAATGTCTGCCTGTCCTGCTTGCCCAGCTGTTTATACTTGCACTACTGTGAGCAGCTGGAAAGACTGCTCTTCTCCAGAATCAAGTGTCTGACTTCTCTGGGTGCTTCACTGCTCAGAAAAAGTATTATCAATGCTCCTTGTCAAATTAAAAGGCAACACCAAGGGAGAAAAGACAGCTACTGTTCAAGGGGTTTTTCTGAGATGCCATTAACTCCTTCAATAGTGAGATATGGAACACACTTTAAAAATTTCAATAACCACATATTTGGGAGGATCTCCAACAAGTTGCAGGATTAAAATTAGAATTGCAAAGAAAAGAACACAAATGAGAAGAGTGGGCTCCACCAACTGACTGTCACTAAGGCCAAAGCAAAGTGCCACCCTGAGGGGAAAGGGGAGTGGCAGTGCACCCAACAGCAGCCCTGGGGCAGAGGGCTGGGGGCAGCCAGAATCCAAGTGTGAGTTGAGAGGAGGGTGGTACAGATGGGTCTCACTTGTGGAGGGCATCATGTATATGACACAGTGTATGGCCATCACCTACCACCTTTCCTGTCCTCCACCACTTTCAGGGTGGAGGACACGGCTGGAGGAACAACATTTTACAGAAGATGGAGGCAAAGTGGAAGGAATCCAGAGGAACAGCAAGGTAGGAAGGTAGAAGTTCAGCAAACACAGCCTACCAAGTATCAAAAGAATTGAGTCTGTTTTGTCCAAATCACCATCTTCTGTTATGCAGAAGGTCGTTTACAGCAGACAGTGGTCTGTTGTTCACCTGCTCCAGTGAAGCAGGACTAGAAGAAGCTGGCGCAATTCACAACTTAGACTCAGATTTAATATGTAGGGAAAAAGTAGGGAAACTTCTGAATGATAAGTGCATACCAGGCTACTTGGGTTTTTAATCTCCTGTACTGGCACCTTTTTTAAACAATGGAGATCACCACCTGTCAGGACCACCTTTCCTTTGAATTGTACCTAGAGCACAGAAGTGGACTCTACAACTTCTTGGGGTTCTCCCAGTCCTGCTTCCCCACAGTTCCCTGTCTTCATGAGAGCAAACCCCAGATCTCCTTTTCAAGAGTGACAGATGCAGACTGGTGTCTCTGTCAGTGCAAACCAGCTAGATGTAAGCTATAAAGGTAAGACTGAGAATCAGCTAGCACCGTGTGCTGTCAAAAAATGCTACAAGATTTAAGAGAGCTGCCTGATTCATAAAGGAAAAATATTGTCCTTCCATCTAAGCTTTTCCTTCCCAGCTCGATTTCAGCCTGTAGGTCTACATGAAATACTGTAGGTTAAGTGGTTTCAAATCCATCCCTTGTCAGCAATAAAGGCCACGCTACAAATCAGCATTCATGCAGCTTCTCTCTGCTGACATTGCCAGTTAAGAAAACATTGTCTGGTTCACAGCTCATGGTCTGAAGCAAAGAGACAGGAACTGTTTCTTGAAGATAAGTTTACTCAACGTAACTTTATCATTACCAAAATTATTTGGTCCATGATCCATGTCTGTAGACCTACAAGTTTTCTCTAGAAAGATTTAATTCTGTGTCACTTTCCTATTGCCTTAAATATTGTTTCATATGGTAGCTGAATTGTGGATTGGCTGATGATGGTGTAGTTTAAAATTACACAATTAGTATTGCAGTGATTAAAAATGTAATTCATCTACAATAGTTGCCACTAGTATTTACACAAGTGTCACTTTCATGCAATTTGACGAATTGTCTCTTATTGTCCGCAGGCAGAACAGCCCTCCATCCAGCCCTGTTATTTCAGTACGAATTCAAATGTTCTGATCCCTTTGAATAGTGGCACTATAATAAAGGTTTGCAACACACACACAATATCCATGTGGTCCAGTTATCATGTGCCTACTGCAGTTTCAGTATATCCTAATCAAGGGCTTGGTCTGACATACCTTGGTGTCTGCCAGCAAATTATCCCCTTCTAGTTAAATAATACAAAACATTTTGGCTTCTCAGAACATAAACTTCTAAACAGGATTTAGATGAAGGCTACTTTTAAAAATATAAAAATCTGACCTTTCAAAAAGCAAAGCAAGATCCTGGGTTCAAGAATGTGCTCAAGATCCTTAGTATGTGGGTACACAATTAATTTAACCTGTGTTTTAAGCATGTCAGGGGAATAACTAATCCATCATTTTTAATGGCCTATCTGTTTTCCCTCAGGATTAGAATTCAGTTACTTTCCCTGCAACTACAATCTTGTGACCTTAAAAAATCCTACACTCTGCCTCAACCATGTGCAGCGGTTATTGTTATTTTTGTTATTATTGTCCTATATTACCTTGGGAAATAAAGTGCTGAGATTAGGCACCTGTTACCCAACATAAGCCAGGTACAGAAATCAAACTGTAAACATGAAGAGGGTTTTGGGTGGTGTCTGTGGCATTTGTTGGAGGAAGAAAAAATCTGTCACCATCACCGTTTCTTGACCTCAGATCTCCCCCTGTGAGGCAGGTAATGGGTACTCAGAGCCTACACTATTTACTGATAATCAGGCAGAACTGGGGCAAAAAGCAGAGCTATTTATGCAATTAAAATGTTCTAGATATGAGTCCTGCCTGGAGCCACACAGAAGGTGTTTTACCTACAGTCCTTCTACAGCTGACACTTCCAACAGTTCAGAGAGGAAAAATAATGTGCCTTAGTCATCCTGCTAGCCTTAGGGCCAGGTAAGAACAGCACTAGGAGATGCTTCTGTTGCTGTTTTTGCCACAGTGCAGCTGGGAGCAAGCACAGGTGCCTGATGATGAGCCGGAGCTCTCCTGCCCTGCAGACCCTGTGGTAGGTTTGCTCTGCTGAGCTGCAGAGCTGCCATGGGCAGGCAGCCTTACACTCTCACCCCTGGCTGCAGGATCAGTTGGAGACCCAGCTGAGACAGCAGGAGCCTTCCTTCTGACTTCTGGGATGCAGCCTGGGCTGCATGAACTGAAAGTAAAAATATAGAAAATAAAAAAACAAATCAAGTGGGAGTCACAGGTTGAAGGTAGTCCCCGAATAGGGTTCCGCAGCTCTGGTCCTGGGAAAGCACCAACACAGAACTCTCCCAAATGACTGTCTCACTTCAATTCAAATACCAAGTTTTCATTCAGCAAAGTTCTCATACAGTTGGACCTTGATTTATTTGGTTGGGTTATTTGCCTGAAAGGAATAATCTTGCATCTTCTAACAGTTGTGATTTCTCTGCTCCATTGATTAAAACACCTCTTTTCTGCTATTTTCTCTCCAGCCACACACCCCACCCCCACTAATTAAATAGCTCCAACCCTCACAGCCGTAAGACTTCAATGGCTCAATAACATCCTGAGTCAATGTGTTGCAAAGCTGTTTTTTAATTCATTCTTCATGCAAATGATATACAATTAGACTGGTTAATCTGCATTCCTTCTGCAAACTCTATTGTTAATAGGATTTAAAAAAAAAAAAAACCTTCAGCTTAACAAATCAATGGCACATACAGGCTATCAGATCAGTTACTCCTTAAACCTTTTGGATGGCCAGACATATGGGGAAGCAAGCAATGATTATAACAAGGCCTTGCGAGAGTACTTTGCAGTGCTTGGGATATCTGACTTCAGAAGCTTTCCATCGCATTTTTTTCTCCCAGCATTGCTGATCTCCTCAGGTCAGGGAAGGGGACAGGGGATCCCAGAGGAAAAGGTCAGACCTTTAGGACATTCATTATGGACTGCCAAGGGCTGGGGGTTCCCCCAGGCTTTCTTCCTAACTTGAGCTGAATTTTTCAATGAGGGCCCAATCCTTAGGACAGGTTTTTACCTGTTAACAAAGAGCATTGATAAGACAGAGGGAAAAAAACCACATTCCTCACTCAGGCATGCCAGGCTATCATGGAGGGCTGCTGCTGCTTTGTGTCTTGCTGGGGAAATTCTGGATATGCTGACAGACATTTCCAAGTTTCACTTCCAGCTCAGGAAGCTGGAGATGAAACTTCCCAATAAGCCTCTCAAAAGGGAAAATGTCTTTCTTCTGGCCCTTGACCCAAGGTGAGACATGGATGCTCCGGAACTCTAGGCACAGGCTCTGCCTTCCTCAGGAGGCGGAGGAGGACTATGTAGCCTTTTCTTGCAGGTAAGACGCATGGGGAAGGGTTATAGATGTTGCCTGTGAGAAAAGATTACCCCAGCACGGGGGTTTTTGGTAGCCTGCAAAGGGGCAGGGCTGGACAAGGCCAAGGTAGGAAAAGTCCCAGGGTAGGAATAAGTTCACTCTCACATAAATGTTATTTCCTTCCGCTTCAGTGTTGAAGTGCCCTTTGTTTGTGCAGTGTAGCACTTTGATAAAGATGAGGAATTAAAATTCACTACCCACAAGACATGAGTGAAGCAAGGTGCTCAGACCTTCTCCATGGTGAATCTCTCTTTTTATTCAGCTTTGTCCCTCCAGTCAGTAAGGGCACCAACTGTGATGAGGGCCCCAGTCCATCTGGAACTATTCATTTGGGTCACCAGATGATATGGACTTTCAATTCCTGCCAAACTTGTTCTGATTTCCACAAGGGATCAGATGCAAAAAGGCTCTGTATCCCAAGACAAATCCTCTCTTGTCACAACTATACCAGATACACTCACAGGCATGTCACACTGGGATATTGCAACCTTCTGCAGCCAGAAAATAGTACCCTTCATTATGCATATACCTTCCAGTACAAACGCAACAACTACTGATGTGCCTTGACAGCTCTCTTCTCTTTCCTTCTCCCCTGATGCAATGCTGAGCAATGAGAAGCAGGCTGTCGGGGAAAAGTTTGCATGAAAAGTGATAACATGAAAATATGTCAGTATTCCTGAAAAGCATTCGGGCAGCGTCAGTCAACAGAACTGCCTGCAGGCTTAAAAAAAGCACACAGCACCTCTCAGACCTCACGGCCTAGCAACTGCATCTCTATTGCACAGGGAAGCTGTGGCCTCACAGGATCCGGCTGGTTTTCTTTTTCCAGCCAGGAGGTATGCAGGAGACCAGGACTGACAGGGCATTTCTGGTGCCATTATTCATTCATTAGATGGAAAAATGCTTGGCATATTTTTTAAGTTTTCTGCCAGCTTTCAGAGCAGAGGAGAGGCTCGTTTCACCAGCACCACCCCTCACTGTTGACAGCAGCAGTCCTGCGTGTCTCCAGCCAAGGCAAGGCAGGCTCCCCTGGCACGGAGGCAGCACCATCCCACCCTGGCAGGGCTGGCCCATCGTTCTGACCCATACCCCGAGTTCATGAAGCTGATTTTCTTAGTCCTCTCAGCCTGGAAAATGTCCAGACTAAATGGACAAGACAAAAGGACAAGCAGAAGACATAACAGTGGTGGGTCTTGTAGGATGCTCCAGTAGAAAACAGTAGTAAAACTCCATCCTCCAATCTTGGTATCATCATGTTACCACACTAGTTACTTCTCAATAGACTTCAGGGCTTCCTTGTGCCTCTCAGTCATCCCTTTGGCCAAGCTCTCACTTCCTTTCACTATCCATATTTATTTGCGAGAAATGCATGGTGATTCCATGGGTGGTTTACATCTCCATGGTGTAGCTAAACTGTCCTGGCAAGGTTGCTGTTTTAAAGTTAGCTGTGGTGGATCTGCAATGCCCTCAGGCACAGCATCTGGCATTACAACATCTGCTAGTGTAACTCAGCCAGGGTTTCTGCCATTGTGTTATAAAGAAGTCATAGTGAAATCATGACTAGCAGAATCTGTGAACCCAACAGTGTCCTGTTCGTACTCAGTCCTGCACTCCCCTGTGGAGCCAGAATGTGCTAATGACAATTGTACTCAAGCAGATAGTTATAACAAGTAGTCCTCTTCAGATCACAAAGGGCCTGTTCTAATTACAAATGCAAAGTGAAAACCTCAAGCAATTCAACTAAAACCAATTGAATAACCCTGATTTTCCCTGCTAAAAATGCCTGCAGGATTTGGCCCAAAGTCCTTTTTTACTCTTCTCATTGTAGCTACAAGGCAGATAGAATTCCTACAGAATTTCAAACCTAGTAACAAAGTAGTGATGACAACATATCAAAAGAGGCCAAACTATCTGCACAATGCTAATACAGAGCTCAGGGAGGGGTGTCTATGCAGCCCAGAGGTACCTAGGTTATGTAGGTGCTCATATTCCCTTGATGCACTTGGAGATAGACCAACGTTTTTGAAGCTGGCACCTCTCTCTCCTACTGCTTCAGGGCAGGAGGAGATCTGTTTGCTTTACCAAAACTATTTCTGCAGGGATGTCCTTTTTGTTCTGTGTTTGTACAGCAGCAAGTGACAGTCAGTGAGAAGTGTGGTCTAGCTGACTATTGAAACACCTCTATCCTCTCTAGGTGGAAAGAAAGGAAAATCCTTCCAAACACCTCTCTTTCTGTCAACAGCTTTGTTACAGTCTCTTCTGCCTAGGGTTTGTTACCATTTGAGTCTAGTAATGTTATATCTACGCATTTTCAACCCATGATTGTTAGAGATGATGGGTAATCTACTGTTCCTCTCTCTTGATGGATAATGCCAGATAGGCATTTCAATTAGAATCACTGAAATGAGTCACATCACCAAAATACTGAGTTTAATAGCAAGAAAAAAAAAAATATGTACAATAAAAAATATGGTCCAGTGTTGATCAAAAGTTGTTCAGAGACTAATTTGAAACAAGGGGCTTCTGTTTCATAAACTGTTCTAATTATCACAGGTCTGCAAAATGGGCCTCAGTATCTCACAAAAATAATTATTCTTCCAGTTTTGGCTATTTATACAATAGACATATTGAGCAGCTTCCTGCACTCATCTTCCCTGGCTTCTATGCACTTTTATTTCTTCTTTTTTCTCCTTACAATCATGTTACTTCCAAACATCTCCATCTCCTTGTAGTTAAGGCACCTACTCGTAAACATCTCCAAGTGTGGGTGTTACACTGACAGTCTGACAATATATTCAGGCAGTTCTAGACAATTCTATCCATATTTTCAGCGGGAACAGTCCTCATTATTGTTGTCATATTAGATATCTGAGTAAATACTGAAAAAACATCAGATACAAACCTACCTTCATAACATTATGCTTCTCATCTCTGGCTCTAGCCAGGATTCTTAAGAACAAACAAACAAAAAATAAAGATTAAAAAAAAAAAACAAAGAGAACAAATCATCCTTTTGAAAACAATGCCACAAAATGTTTGGCACCTTGCAAAGGCTGGCATTTGTTTTTCCTGTCCCAGGTCACTTACCCTTCTTCTTGCACATCTTTCTGAGGCTGGGTTGCCTGCTGTGGTGAAGGTGACATCTATGGCACCACAGGGTGGTCCAATGATCCACTGTGGTACCTATGATCCTGCTGCAGACCCTGGGCACTCTCTTTGGTTCTGGGTTCTGCTCTTCATTCGCCCATGACCTGCAGCCCTCATGTCCACAAAACTTACTCACCTCTATGAGATTATTTTTTTCTAGAGGAAAAAAATGCATAGGATCTGGCCCAAATTGTGACAAAAGAGATCACAAGCTAAAGGATGGGAGACCTAGAAACAGATCATTAGTGGAAACAAATCTTGAAGCCAGAAGCGACCTGAAATCACTCTTGCATGGGAATGTCTCCCCCAGCCCATCTCCTGCAATGTGTCCTCCATGCATGTCATCAGCTCTGTCACTTTCCTGCAGGGAATTACTAATGGGTTGGGATCTCTTCTTCTCCCCCCTCTGCCCTTTCAAGCCGGTCATGGCCATCCTCATAAATCTGCCAGGATGCTGACAGCCAGACTGCAGCTCACAGGGACTCAGGGGACTTTGAGTGATATTCCTTCTGTTTCAGCTCTTTCCAGGACATCCATTGATTTAGGAGGATGAGTTTCCTTTTACATGTCCAAATAATAAGAAGAAAAATAATGGAAAAGCAACACAGGGAGAGGGAAAAGGGAATAGGAAAGATAGCACCATGATCTTCTGTATGAAATGACTGCAAGTGCAGGATTCTCCAGTCCCTGGAGAAACAGGTTTTCCACACAGAGAAAGGAGCAAACAAAGAGCAGCAAAAAATGGACCAGGGAACTCAACTATTTGCCTGTGGATTTGATAGAGTGCCACACATGCTTTATCTCTACCCAATGTCTTGTTAGTGAAGAGCCATTTATTTATTTTAGAACATGTTGATAATGAATGCCTCTAGCAGATAACATAGTCTCAAACCAAAACAAGGTTTTCTGTTAACTCTAATCCCCTTGGTTTTATTTCAGCAAAGACTATCTGTAGTATTCTTTTACTTTCCTTACCAGTGAACTGCTGCCAGCTCTAATCACTCTGGCTCACACTAGACATTATTTCTATTATCTGGATGATTCTAAATGACCCTGTCTTCAGCACTGAAAGGCAGCTTGATGTTATCTGAGGGACCACGAAAAGCCTACACACAGAAAGGCAGGCTGAGCAAAAGCCCTGTGTGCCACTAAGGGCTCATCACATAAAAGCAGCTTGGAAATCAGCATACAGATCTCTGGTTCTGGTGTGAGTATAGGAGATCATTGCTGCCTCACTCATGGTAAATGCTGTGATGGATGAATCTCTGAAGGCTGGGACATTATGTGTAGGTGAATTCTCACATGCTGGCCCCTATCCAAGTGTCTCCTGAGGGTGCAGAACTGGAATGAAAACCTTGTGGAAATACATGCTTTAGAGTACATAGTGCTTTAGAGATTGTCAACTTTAACAACAGGAATTGCAGTAAGAAGGCAAGTTGAAACTGATCATTTCTAGGTATAAAAATAGTTGGTAGTTGGTAGTACTGAAAATTATGGGAAGACTCATATGTTTGAAATGTTTATATCAAGTGTTATAACCTCTTTACAAATGCTAGAATAGACAAAAAGAAATAGGAAGAGAAGAATCCTGTATTTGACAGAACATCATTCTTCACACCAATGAGCCAATGATCTTAAGTGATAAGAGGTAAAGCACAAGGGGAACTATTTGGTGACTCTGACAGATCATCAGTTTGGACAGGGGAGAGGAAAATTAGCTTTGTAAGTACCTATCTGTAATGCATGAACATATGGGATATTCTGAATGCAACAGGGAGAAGCAGGACATGGACCCACTGGAGTGAGTAGGGCCATGAGGATGATCCGAGGGCTGGAGCACCTCTCCTACAAGGACAGGCTGAGAGAGTTGGGGCTGTTCAGCCTGGAGAAGGCTCCAGGGAGACCTTATAGTGACCTACAGGAAGCCTGGGGAAGGAGTTTTTTCAAGGGTATGTAGTGATAGAACAAGAGGGAATGGCTTTAAACTGGAAGAGGGTAGGTTCAGATTAGATATTAGGAAGAAATTATTTACTGTGAGGGTGGAGAGACACTGGAACAGGTTGCTCAGAGAAGCTGTGGATGCCTCCTCCCTGGAAGTGTTCAGGGCCAGGTTGGATGAGGCTTTGAGCAACCTGGTCTAGTTGAAGGTGTCCCTGCTCATGGCAGGGGGGTTGCAACTAGATGAACTTTAAGGTCCCTTCCAAGCTAAACCATTCTATGAAGTTCTCAGGACAGCAATTCTAAGACAGTGTTTGTATTTTTAAGGGGCAATTTTCTAACTCAGAGTGATTTATTTAACAGGGTGAAATTCTTTTCTGGAGGTCCTCTTGACAGATAGAGGGGAACTGGGAACTGGAGAGATTGTTTAGACACAAGCAACAGTGATTTAGTTACCCTCATTTAATGCAAACAACATGAAGTCCAAAACAATAATATAGATACTTGATACTTTAAAGGGAACATTTCTCAGCATTGACAATGATTATGAGCCCAGCTGACTTGGAGAAAGAACTGAAGCAGAAAATTGTTAAAAATAATCAGGAAGCACTTGAGGGTATTGGCTCCAGAAGCTGCAGTCAACAGAGAAGGCTCTACTGCTTAAAAAACCCCAATGTTTTAGAAGTGAAGTGAAAGCAGATACAGTTAAAGATCGATGCGTATATAAACTAGCTATATATAAACTAAAGGCTAGAAATGGCAGAAAATTATTATCTCATTTCAGAGAGACAGATAAACTGAAGAGGCTTCACAAAAACTGTGAGTAGTTAGGAATTTAAGAAACATGTTTTAATGTGGAGGACTAAGGCGTTGTTTAACTATTCAAACTACTCTTTTTACCAGAAGAGAGATGACAATTGATTTAAGCAGTTACAGGTATTTGCAACACGAGAAACCAGAGTGATAATAACAAGGTCTTAGACGTAATCTTGGATCCAGTGGCTTCAGTGTGAACATCTGCTACTGCAAGTGGTGCTAACTGAAGTGGAGTTTCTTCATTGGACATTTTTTAATCAAACCCAGACATTTTTTCCACAATCTGAAAGAGAGGTCACCACTGTGGGGAAGGCACTGGACTGCAGCCCAAAAGATAAAGATTGAACTTTACATATGGCAGTGAATCACAAACATCGTCAGTGCCTCACTTCTTCATTTTTAATGTAATAGTGTGAGCACTGACTGTTTTTCCAACTGGACTGCAAGGTCTTTTAGGCAGTTCTCATCTATGACTATGTGCAGAAAATACTGCAGTGAGGTCCTGGGCTTGACTGAGCTCTCTCAAGACTACTGTAATGCAAGTAGGAACAAAACACCGACCGGTCCTTCCATTCAAGGACTCACTCACACTACTGCAGAGGTGGGAAAACCCCCTCCTGCAGTTCCAGCAGTCATTGCACAGGCTCAAGAGTGTAGTTTCTGAGGAAGCTGGGTTTCTGCAAATATCTTGCACAGCACGAAAGCAGACAGGTAACAACTCCCACTGCTTCAGGACTTTGCTCAGTCTTCTAGGATGTCCCACGCTAAGTAGCAGCGAGTCCCTTTTCCCCGTGGATATATGCACACACATGCACATGCTAAACATTTTTACCAGCTTCTACTGAACCTGGATTTTTCTAGAGATGGAAATGCAGGCAAAATCCATGCAGGTTTTTCATTGTGCTGTTTATTCTGTAATGGTTTTACTCAACTTACACCATGGTAGCATAGACTGTCCTTTACAGCAGAGAGCTGTGGGGCTGGGGACAGCTGCTAAGGACAGACAGCCCCATGGTTAAAGCTCAGAGTACAGCATAGAAAGGATGGGGCTGAGGGCAGGCCAGCTGCAGCACAATCCCAAGCACAAGCTCTTTATTAGGGTGAGCATAAAGCACTCCAGAAGGGCAAGACTCAGTATTCTGCCTTTTGATCCTATTATCATATGACAACATGATTAAAGACAGGGTAAAGGCAAGGCCCTCATGGAAGAAGCACATGGGTGTCAAACCACTAATGGAAACTGTCACAGAGGAGACAGAAAGTTTAAAGAAAACATGCCCCTCTCTCCCCCCGGGGCAGGGAGCAAGGGGGATGCCAGTGCCAGCAGAGGCTGCACACAAAGGCAGAGCAATAAAAACAAGAACATGGGACAGAACTCAGAAAAGTAAATGTGGTGTCAGCTCCTCCTTTGTCATCGCTATGTCCTGGGAAACCAGATGACAGCAAAGATTGGCTCCATGGCCCTTTTGGACACATCCCTTGCACACAGGCCCAGTTTCCCTGGGTTCTAAACTAATTTTAGTTTTCTTTTTCAGTCCTCAAGCCCACACCTCAAGCTTCTCCACCTCCCTGCATAGAGGAATGGCCATGCACAGGCAGTGCCCAATTCAAGTAGGACACCAGGCAGCAGAGTCCAGTCCCTGGACAGTGAAGAAGTCAATCCAGGCCCCTAACAAGACCATTTCTCCCTGCATCGACTGCTTTGGAGTGGTAAGTGATAACCACTGATACAGGGCTCTAAGTACAATCCCTGTCACTGGGTGGGATGGGGCTGCACTGACAGAACAGCTCAGCGTGTGGGATGGCAAGCTGCAAAGGCTGTGCCATCACAAAGTGAGCTGGCAGTGGGCACTGGAGACCAGGACAGGCAAGCCCTAAATCCACCCTCCCTCCCTACATCAGGCCTGTGATGGAGGCACTCACCTCCCACACTCCCTCTCCTCTCCTCATGCCTATGCACACCCTCGATCGCTAACTAGTAATGTCTCATCCCCTCCAGCGGCAGGCACAAGGTCACGAAACCCAAGCCCTCATCCAAAGAGAGGTGTGCTGAACATGGGGGGTTGGTCCCAGGCCCTTGCTTTGCATGGAGAAGATGTGCTGCAGGTCACTGCTCAGCACACATCAGCTGCCAACTCTGCAGCAGGATGGGTGGAGCACCTTGGCATGTCAGAACCGAGATAGGGCCCTTAAAATCCCAAGACCAGTGAGCTTAGAGTATTAGGAGAAGAATTAGAGGGCAAATGGTACCATTAAAATGTATAAATTAATTACTTAGTAAGGGAAATTGCCCTTCGTTATAGAATCATAGAATGGTTAGAGTTGGAAAACCCTTAAAGATCATCTAGTTCCACCCCCCCTGCCATGAGCAGGGACACCTTCCACTAGACCAGGTTGCTCAACGCCTCATCCAGCCTGGCCTTAAACACTTCCAGGGAGGGGCATCCACGGCTTCTCTGGGAAACCTGTTCCAGTGTCTGACCACCCTCACAGTGAAAAACTTCTTCCTAATATCTAATCTAAACCTCCCCTCTTTCAGTTTAGAGCCATTTCCTCTTGTTTTGTCATTAACTGCCCTTATGAAAAGTCCCTCCCCAGCTTTCCTGTAGGCCCCTTCAGGCATTGGAAGGCTGCTATAAGATCTCCCCGGAGCCTTCTCTTCTCCAGGCTTAACACCCCCAACTCCTTCAGCCTGTCCTCATAGGAGAGGTGCTCCAGCCCTCTTCCTTCTCTCTTTCTGTGTAACTTCTCTATAATGCCTCTCCGTTTTCACCTCCCATTCCCTCAGCCTCCTTTCCTTTGGTACCCCAGCTCCTCTTTTTCCTCTCTTCCACTCCTTTCATGTTCAAATCCTTTCCCTCTGTCTCCCCACCCTCTTTTCCCTTTCTGTCCCAGCCAAGATTGGATCCTTTCTCCTGTTTCATCTTTTATCTAAAACACTAGATAGATTTTGTAACTTTCTGGTGTTGCTACAATTATTACCCCTGAGGCTGCAAAGATTTGAACAACTTATTTTTCCTGGCTATGGCTTCAGACAACTGAAGTATAGAAAGTCACTGGGGGGTTGCAGGGAAAGGACCATCGCAGTGTAGGGGAATTTCAGCTGTGTTTCTGCTTCTCTCTGCCTAACACCACAAGGGAGCCAGATCTCTGCAACAGGGCTACCAGGACTAGGTCCAAGAGTTCAGCTCTCACTTTGCCTCTCTGGTCACAATGAATTGAAGAAATCTGAGTTCAGGAGGATTTTGGCATTGACAGTGCCTTGCTCTCAGGAGCTGGATGTGCACCTCTGTGACAAGTACACCATCACTATAACATGGTGTTCCTTTCTGTGAATGAAATAACCAGTCAGTAGTGAATCTTGTTATAACAACCTTCAACTACCAGCAGTAGTGTCAGCAGCAACACGTAAAAAAAAACAACAAAACAAACAAACAAACAAAAAAAACCCAGCAAGAAGTTGTCAAAAACGGAACATTTTTACCATGACTTATTAAATCAATATTTATTTTAACAAATTTAATAGGATTCTCACTCATTAACTCCCAAGAGTTCTATATCCCAAGCCTTCTGGAGATGCCTAGAACATCTGGATACTCATTTCCCATTTATTTCCCACTGGAGCCTTAAAAACTCAATTTTGTGGTATGCAATACAGACTATTTTGTTGAAATGCCAAGGCAGGGTTTTCTCCCTCCAGTATTGAGGGAACATTTACTTCAGTTTTACCTCTGCTGTCTGTTGCACTTTCCCAAAGGTGGGTAGTTGTTGACATTAGCAGTGTCTTGGATATGTGGAAAACATTTGCCACAGAAGCAAACACCACTGGGGTGCACAATGGCTCTGCAGACATAGACATTGGCAGGCCCGTGCATGTGCAAGCAGATAGGTGGGTGGTCACTCACGGTGAAATAACTTGGTAGTCAAGTAGTCCATGAACCAGGAGCACCACTCAGGATGGATGCATTGACAACTCTTTTGCCAGGGGGACCCAGTGGGGCTCTCCCCCATGCCCAAGTCTGAGCAGAGGTGGGTGTAGCACTTTGCAACTCTTGTGTTTCTTAAGGTGGCCTCTTCAGAGGAGCAACAGGACTTCAGTGTCCACTCTGGCACATAGGTAGGAAGGAAGGAAGGAGAGACGTGGGGAAAGGAAGAAGGGAAGAAGGGAGGGAGGGACAGAGATATGGAAGGAAGGATGAATGAGGGAGCACTGGTTCTGTGATGTTATATTTAAATTGTGCTTTTGTTTATCTGCATCCCATTGTTAAAGATGTGTCCTCCAACTTTTTATCTCTTTGGATGGAAAACCTACTGCAGCTACAGAAAAAGCACTCTGCACCCACTGTCTTTCATTATCCAGATCTTGCAGGTGTGCAGCTCCAGTGAACCTTACTGAAGGTCTTGTTCAGGCTTACTTCTGATGCCGTTCAAGGAAGAACAGAATCTTTGTACAACAAATACCTTTCCAACCATCTTTGCAATAAAGCTGTCAGATCTGCCTGTTAGATTCATACAAGATTTTCTTGAACCTACTTGCCAAATAGGTATAAATAGTATTAAGAAGACATATTTCATTTTGAAAAGACTTCATAATGAGATAAATATGGTGCTATGAAAACAGGTATTTCAGGAAAACCTGGTCCCAAAGTCACACGCTGCCTCTCCAGATGTAGTCAATAACATGTTTCAGATTAATCTCTTGTTAGCAGTAAAACAAAATGTACGTATCTCATTTTTTGGTGTTGCTCCCTTCGACAAGATGCTGCAAACAGGAGTTTTAGTTCCTAACGTGCACATCAAGCAGCTCTGGCACAGGAATTTGGCATAATGACAAAGCATAACAAATGTTACTGCCTCACTAATACCTTTTGGGGGTGGAATTTTTATGATTTTTGAAGTTCTTCAGTGGGAGCTTGGCACACAGGGCACCTCTAATGTGGTATAATATAACTGCTGGTAACTAGTGAAAGCCTCCATTGAAAGCGTGACACTTTGGGTCACTCCAGCACGTTCCTCGGTAATACGGGGAAGGCTGAGGCTGACTTGCTGACAAAACGGTGGGAGCATCGGTTGATTGCATAAAGCCTGGGGAGCAAATTTGGCTTTGCTTGGAAATCTGCTTGTGGCTCCTCAGGCGCTCAGCTCTGTGCGCTTGGAGTGAGGAATCAGAGCAGGGGCATTAGGGTAACCCTTCACACGCTACTTGCAGGATTAGAGGAGAGATGTGATGACAGCTAGAGCCAGGATGGATATTTTTAGCAAGCCATACAGTCAACACTTTTCCTTCTATTCCTACTCACAAATTGTTCATGAGGATTCTTTGGCTTTTATGATTGTGTCTGTTACTAAAGTCATTCAGTCACTGCTCCGAGCATTCTGGTCAGTACGTGACTGGAAACTCTAGTCTGAGCATGTACAAGCTTTTTGTTTGCTGCAACTGCTGGGGAGGTTGGTTACCACAGCCACACTATATTGTTCCCAGACTAGATGACTTCAGCAACCATTCAGGATGGGGATACATGGGTCAAACATAGGATGGTAAGAAAAAGCTAAGAGGAATTAACCAAGCAGACCCTGAAAAACTGAGTAATTGTCTTTGAGAGTGATTTGAAATTAATCTTCTGTCCTTGCATTCACGCTGGGAGTTCCTGTGCATCGCGTGCTTCTGCAGCCCCAACTGCAAAATGATCCACCTCATCTTGCCTGTCCCCATCCACTGCCTCCCTATGTCCTCAACAAGCAGTCTACATCCCAGCTTGGCAGGGAAGCCCCAAGAGATAAACTAACTCCTTTCCCCTCCAAGGGTGGGTGAAGAGCCCAAACCCAGCAAAGATCAGCCAACTCCCTGCTTCGAACCTCCAGTGAGCAGGGGCCCATTGCTGTCCTAAACCATTGCTACTCACACCTACAGTTAGCAAGCTTTTCCTAACCTACATCTCTCTTAATGCACAACAAATCAATCTCTCTTCTCTATTAACTTTACAGATCTGAGGCTGCTATTACGATCCCCCTTCACTCTTGGCTTTTCAAAACTAATTCCATTTCCTTCAGCCTGTCCTCATAGGTTGTATTTGCTTGCCCTCTTACCAGTCCTGCTGCTCCCCTAAGAACTTCCTCTGGTTTGGAGATGTATTTTTTTCAAAGCAGAGTTTCATCTTCTTTCTCATTTTCTTCTTCAAAACCCAGCTCCCTCCTCATGTGAGCCAGAGCACAAGGTGCTAATGCAAAGAGAGGAGATGCTGTATCTTGCTACAGTAAATCTGGCCTGAAAACACTGCATGTATAAAATTGTGTTTATTGCATGTATTTTGTTTTCCAGGGTTTACTATGCCCCTAAGCAACTGCTCAGTTATTCCTAGGCATGATAAATGTAATTTATTTTTTAATATATAGTTGTAAAACACTGAAAGTCAAACAGCACAACCTACACACCTGAAGTCTGGCTTTTATAAGGGCTCTTTTTAATAAGTATGCTTGCATTTTTGCACCTCTGTTTATTGTGGACAAATGGCATTGTATGCATAGATCTAATGTATAAATAACTTTAGTACAAAACTCTAATTTCCTTATGCTGGGTTTGCCCACCACAAAAAAAACCCACCTCAATTAAAAAATCTTAAAATAGAAATTATTGCAAAATTCTACCTACAAAAAAAGCAGAAACTGGCTCTTGCTCATTCATTTTGTTTTAAATCTTCCCTCTGCCCTCTGCTTGAACTTTACATGGCTTTTTTTCCCCCTCCACTTTTGTCAGTGATGGGAAATTTCTAATCCAACATACTGGATTCATCCTTATTTGAAAATGAAAAGGAAACACATTTGCACTAAGATACATTGAGGGACATTTGTTACAGCCAAGGCAGAGTAGCAAAGTTCATCTCCCAGCAGCAAGACTTGTGGCGAGAGGTAACTGCATTTGTCCCTTTTCTCCCACTGGCTCATTACAGCTGAGCAGGTCAGACCTGTCAAACATCGACACATTCGTTGGGGCTACGGGAGGAAAAAAAAGGCGGGGGGGGGGAAAGATAAAACACCCTGTACAAGGCTGCAAGGGCTGTGCATCCCTTGTGCTTTGTCTGGGGCAACCCTTTCACAGAAGCACAGACATTGTGAAACAGGGTCAGGAAGGTAGCAAGCCAGCTGCCTGACACCCTTTCGACTGCCCCCCGTGACCGAGGAAAGCGCAGTGACTTCAAGAACCGTGCAAATACAAGATGAGAGCCTCTCCAGGGAAAATCCCAAGTGCAAGCCTAACTTTGGTCTTGCCTCAAGTTTGAGTTTTGTGTATTTGTTTGTATCAGTGTGACCTTGCAGCTTCAGTGGGCCTCCTGCCATTTTCATGGCGGAATGGAGGAGAGCAAACCCAAACCCTCTCCCCTCCTTCAGAGCCAGGGAGTCCAACTCTGAGCTGATATTCATCAGGCCAGTGCCACTGAATCCGGTGGCACAGTATGGTGCATCTCCTCCCTTCAGCTGGCCGTCTGGGCCAAACCTTGCCTGGAGCCTACCAGCTTTCAGCCCAGGGTACCTCCATCAAAGTTGGGGGGAGCTTTATGCCGGTCTAACAAAGAACAGACACAGGCTCGGCAGGCCTTAATGAGCTGATGCTGATCATGTAACTGTCTTATTGAATTTGCATTTCATTAGGAGACTTCATTTGAACCACAGCTGTGAATATTTGAGGGCCTGATTGTGTCTATGGATACTAATTTGTTCAAAGAAGACAAGGAGGATACTGAGCTGCAACCCTGACCCTTTTCACATCGATCAGACAAGAAAGATCCTCCTTAAAAGTAATGTCAGAGCTGTACCAACACTGTTTTCAGGACATTATACCCTGGTGCTTATTGAGCTGTCTAAATGCCTCTTCCTGAAACTCATCCCTCCCGGGGACAGAGGAGGGGAGCTGGACCTCAGCACCCTACTTGAGCCTTTGCCCAATGAAATTTCTTCTTCACCTACTGTAGCTTAGTGAAGCCCATGGGATGGGAATACACCAGTAGGGAAAAACATCCCACCTCCAGAAGGAAATGCCATCATTCCAACACTGACTTCTTAGTTGAGGTTTCATGATTATCCCTGTAGCCATGTAAATCAGATTACCATACCATAATGTTCTGCAGGAATCTCATATCTTTTAATGATGGAAAGACTGCAGCCAGCAGAAATTAAACAGTTAAAAGCCAAGACTTGTGATAAGCAGATGGCAATTATTGCCACTTGCTGGTAAAACCTGTTTGTATTAAAAATATCTCAATGTTTCCATTGGAACATACCAATTAAGCAATTAAACTGTATTTCATTCACATGCATGGGAGTGTGGGCTCACACAAACACCTGGCACTCCCAGCTCCAAATCCCACCTAGAGGCAGGCTAAAAATACACCCGTCGGTCGTCTGCTGCCTCTCTTCCATTTATTGGGTGGGAATTCATGAGGTTTGGTTTGGGGTTGTTTTATGAGCTGTCAGGAATAAGAAAATTTCACCTTATTATCAGGAGAAACAGGAAGCCGTTGGCAAATACAGCTGTTTTTCAGGAATTATCTAAGTGGGGAGTGGACCTTTAGTGATGAAGTTACTTGATGCCCAGCCAGGCCTGTAAGGTGGATGGTACATCGCCAAGATTTTATTCTCAAACTAGCCTAAGTGAGATTATTTGACTGGGAATTGCCCTAAGTAAACATGCTAAGAGGGTGGAAAATGTTAGCCCCTTTCCCTTAGCCAACCAGCCATTTCCCCTCTGCCAAGAGGAGTGACTATTGGCACTAAAGGGTTTCCTGTGTGTAACTGGTCAGTCTTTTGCCACAGTCCCAGGAGCCTTTTTCTATTAAGAGGGAAGCCAAACTTCCTTCACGGATGCTGCCTTACTCCAAACGTCTCCTCTGTCACTCAGAGGCTGTAAGTGGATCTGGACAACTCCCCAGAGAAGTCCAATGTTTATAAACTAATAAAGGATCTGATGTTGTCAGTCTGAAAGCCAGATGTAGCTGCTGCTGAAAAAGGAGGTTTTTCTCTCCCTTCACACTCTTCATGCCCTGACATCCAGAAGGATTTGGGGAAGAACCTGGCTCAAACTCCTTACACTGCTGTTTGGGACAATTTCATAGAAAGGAGTAAGAGCATGTCCACAAGCCTTGATCATAAGCAGGCCTTGTAGGAAGAAATTATGCCCCTTGCGTTGTCATTAGGCACAAGCTAACTACCCAGGTGAGTGCTGCTACCTGGCAAAAGAAAAACATTGGCTTCAACCAGCTCAGCTGACCAAGTGTTGCAGCTCTAACTGTATCTGAACACCCGCGGTCTGAAAGCTCTTGAGCAATGCATTTTCCTAGGATATTTCCAGTCCTATCTGGCACTGCAGAAATCAGTGATGATGCAAGGACAGCTTTTGATTTAGCTTTTCGGTGCTCCCATCTCTGCTTCCCTAGCTGAAACCAGAAAGTGCAGACACACATTTAAACAAGCAAACAAACAAAAAAACTTAAACTGTTCCAGCACTCCTAAAAAGTTCAGTTTCAAGCCTGATCAGGGACTTGGCAGGAGCTTGGGAATAGCTTTTGATTTGTTTGAACCAACCCCAAAATCCATCACACAGAAAAACTCATCCTCTAATGAGTTACTTATGAGAGTTGCTTTCTGGTGCCTGCACATGCTCCGAGCTGGGGGGACAGGGGGGGCGGGAGAAGAGGTGTCACAGCCTGTGTCCCACCCACCCTGCTGCT
>NW_010286987.1:114069-114390 GCF_000700745.2 Antrostomus carolinensis
GTTTTGCGGTGGGCAGGAAGGGGCTGGGGGTCACCCAGGCGACCCCCGCAGTGCTCCCCTGAGACTCTCCGGGACAACCAGGCCTCTGCGGAGGCGACTCCGGTGCCGTTCTCCGCCGGGATCTGCAGGGGAGGCTAAAGTAGCACGACTGGCCACAGAGGTGCACTGCCCTTGAAAGTTCCCCGATCCCCCACCACAGCCCAACCAGCCAAATAAATACACAAAACATGGGGCACACTTGTCCCCTGCCCCTTCCTCCTCCCAGCTCCCGTGAGGAAGATGTCACCTCTGCTCAGGATTGCCACCACCACAGGCTTGCAG
>NW_010286987.1:114605-114862 GCF_000700745.2 Antrostomus carolinensis
GGGCGGTGGCTCCGCTGCCAGAGGAGAGGAGAGATCAGGAGGGCGAGGCCTGCGGACGCCTTCACACAGCGCCAGGCTCACCCTCGCACAGCCCCTCTCTGCCATTCCCCTTGATGAAAACCCCCGGGACTCCCCCATGAGAGAGGAGAGATCAGGAGGGCGAGGCCTGCGGACGCCTTCACACAGCGCCAGGCTCACCCTCGCACAGCCCCTCTCTGCCATTCCCCTTGATGAAAACCCCCGGGACTCCCCCATGA
>NW_010286988.1:0-1161 GCF_000700745.2 Antrostomus carolinensis
GGGGGGGGGACCTGTGGCACTTTGTGGGGGGACAGGGTGGCACTGGGCTGGGCTGGGCTGGCCAGGGAAGGAGAAAGGTGCTGGGGCTTGGCTGAAAGGTGACATGATGGGGGGCAGAGCCTTGTGGTCAAGGTTGCACCCAGGAGGAGATTTGCACCCAGGGATGGATTGATTTGCACCCAAAGGTGGGTGTGCACCCAGGGATAGATTTGCTCCCAGAGCTGGATTTGCACCCAGGGATGAATTTGCACCCAAAGATGGGATTGCATTCAGGGATGAATTTGCACCCAGGGTTGAATTTGCACCCAGGAGTAGTTTTGCACCCAGTAGTAGTTTTGTACCCAGGAGTATTTTTACACCCAGGGCTACATCTGCACTCAGGGGTGGATCTGCACCCCAGAAAGTGTTTTCCCCCCAGCTGGAGGGCACATGGTGGGGTGCCAGGGGACAGGAGGTCCCCCAGGCAGTGCTTGAAACTGGAAGATGTGCTTAGGGCTGGTACCAGCTGCAGGATGCCCAGTATGACCAGTAAGCAGTACTGGGCAGGGTGTTGTTGCCCCAGCCCTGTCTCGCAGTGCTACCCTGGGTGGGGTGCAAGGCTCCCAGTAGCCGGCGTGGGGCTGGTGCTCGCCCAGCACTGGTGATGTGCTGGACCAGGCGTTTGGCAAAGGGATGAGGCTCAGCGGCGTTGGGTGTGACCCATGGGACCCCTCACCCATGGGTGCCCATGAGGCTGCTGGTTGGGTGCGTGAGTCTGGGGAGCTCATGGAGCAGAAATGGTGGAACATTGCGACATCCCTGAACCCGCATCCCGCTCAGGAAATCCCAGTCGAAAGTCCTTGGAGGCTGGGAGAGTCCCTGGCCTTGTACAGACCTGCCCAGTCCCAGCTCCTCCCCGGGTACTGGTGGTGGCTGCGGGGGGACGGGTGAGCTGCACCCACCGTGGCTCTCCTGGGGTGGTGGGTGCAGGGTGAGCTTTGCCCAGGGATTGTGGTTCAGTGTCCCCACTGTGCTGCTGGGATGCTGAGGGTGGGGGCAGCTGGCTGTCCCAGTCCCTGTGGATGTCTGCAGTGGGAGCACTGGTTTTGTACCCATTCTGCAGTTCAGCACAGGATGTGTCCCCTCCCCTGGGCTCAGCGGGATGGCTGTGCAGCAGCTGGG
>NW_010286989.1:0-2360 GCF_000700745.2 Antrostomus carolinensis
GCTGCATTCACCGTGCCTGACCTCCCTTCCCCGTGGTGGCCCAGACAGGGAAACTGAGGCACGTGGCAAGGGAGGACGCTGCTGAGAAGCATCCCTGGAGTGAGGCGCCAGACAGCCGCCCCCCAGCCTCCTGCTCTGCTCCCTGCCCGGGAGGGAATGAGCCCCCCAGGACCTCTGGCAGTCGCTGGCAGCGGGGTAGTTGCCAGCAACTGGCCATTTTCCTCCCAAACTTTCCCCACAGCTCCTTCCCCATGGGCTGCAGGAGGCGGCTGTGCCATTGCCCCCCCATCTCAAGCTGGCACCTCCACTCGCTGCCCCACACCACAGCCCACACGCTTGCGGTGAGCAGAAATTAATAACCCCCCCACACTCAGAAGGAAGCTGGGGTGGCAACTATTAGTCCTCCCCTCCAATTTCCCTATCAAATCACAGCCTTTGCCTAATGAAGGGACCAGGTAATTGCAGAGTGAGCTGTGTGCTTCCCCCAGCCCTGCCGCCCCCAGCATCTGCCGAGGGCCAGTGGGTGCCCCAGCACCCCGACTCCCACCCGGCTGAGGACAGGGGAACGCTTCCTGGCCCCCCCGGGTGAGCACGGCGGAGGGGAAGGGTTTCCAACCCCCGGAACACCCCGACTGCCGCCCATTCAGCCCCAAAACAATCCCTGGGCAGGGTGCCAGCTGCCGGCTCCCACCCTCCTGCCCACAGCAGGCAGGAGCAGGCAGCGCCGGGGGGGCTTCCCATCCTTCGGACCCCCACGCTGCTGAGGCACTGGGGGGACAGAGAGAAGCCCCCCACCATGGGGTGACCCCACCACTGGGATTCCTCTCCCTGCCCACTGGGACTGGGAAATGCTCATTCCCAGAGCAGTGTCTGTCAAATCCAGGAGGAACACGCTCTCTCGGGCTGGCTTTCCTCTTTATTTTTTGTTAAAAATAATCTTCAAAAATTTAAAATAAATGAGAAGCTGCCTGGCTCCAAAACACCCCGTTAATCCACCAGCAAGAAATTTACTCAGCCAACATATATTTTGCAGCCCGTGATTTAAGCTGCTTTCTGGCCAGCACATATTTAACGCAATATATGCAATATATTTCTCGCCAGTATATATTTAATACCATATATTTAAGGAGCTGGTCACAGGTTTTGGGGTCTACCTCACCCCGTATCACCAAGAGAGGATTTTCCATCTCACCTCATAGCACCATCCTGTTTTATGCCTTGAAATACCCAGGCGTGGATGGAAGCGATGTACAGCTGGAAAATATTCCTTATTACAGGAGGGAAGCTGGAATTTAATCCACCCGTGGGTCTGGTGGGCTGCAGAGCCCACCCCCCTCAGCACCCACGGGGTCCTCACCATCAAATGGGACTTTCAAAGGTTTGTGTTAAAAGCAGAGTTACCGTCAAGACTCAAAAAATAATAATAAAAAGAGATTCCCCTCGACATTTTCCTTCCTACCTAAAATAGATGGAAAATTGCTGTAAAAATAATCGCATTTTTTTAAAGCCCTGCAGTGACACAGGGCGTTTTTCCCAGGGGCTGTCCCATCCCGGGGCAGGGCTGGACACTTCCCAGGAGAAGCCCGTGCATCGGCAGTCGGTGCGATGCCACGTCCCCAGGCGGGACCCCAAAAAACTGGGGGGCACCAGGGAGGTGTAGAACCCCTTGTCCAAGGCAGTAGATGGAGATTCAGCCAATAAAAACAGAAACTAAATAAAATTGAAATAAATTGGTAGCAGGAGGGATGCTAGGAGCTCACGGGAGAGGAGGACCCCAAAAAACTGGGGATGCCTTCCCAGGGGAGCACGGCAAATGCACCCCCAGTACTGACAAGGGCCAATGGTGTTTGCAAGCTGGACAAAACCATCCTTGTGCCGAGCTTTTTCCAGGAATCCCAGAACTTTGCTGCTCTGTTTCCTCCCCTGCCACAGCCGGAGCCGTCCCTCCGCTGGCACCAGCTGCCCCCATGCCGCCCCCCACACTGGCTGTGCCAGCACCGGGGTGGCTGGGGAAGAGCCCCAGCAGTGAGCTGTCCCCTCCTCCTGGACACACTGAGGGTCACCAGCATCAATTTGGAGGCTCAGCCCTAGAAAAGGACATTCCTGAAGACCACCACCCCACCATGCCCCCCCAGCTGCTCAGACCCCACAATGTTCCCTGCATCCCCTGCTAACACCCGCAGCGGCTCCGGTGCTGCCCATGCCAGAGAGCTGTCCCGGCAGTGCCGTGCCCCACGGGTGCCAGGATCCCTCCATCCCACCCCATGGGGCTGGGGCTCACCCCCTGGCACAGCCAGGATGCCACCGGCACCCTGCTCCCCTCCCGGGTTTTCCGCCAGCGGGGATGGAGGATTACTCAG
>NW_010286989.1:2527-2894 GCF_000700745.2 Antrostomus carolinensis
ATCCCGGCCCCTGGGCACACCACGACCCGGGCCCCTGGGCACACCGCGATCCCAGCCCCTGGCACCTGCGGCCCTGGGCTCAGTCCATGGGAGACCTTCTGTAAAGCTATAGATAGCAATGCACTATAGATATCTGCTTTCTAATATGGATATTAATCAATGTATATACTGCTCCATACAAAAGAGCAATATACAAACATACAAAAACCCCTATATATATATATATTTTTAAATATGTAAAATATATGTTTAATGCATATATGTAAAAACATATGCAAAATATATACATATGAACCTGCCACCTTCCTGGGCAAAGCCCAAGCCCTCATCTCAGAGCAGAGAGCAGCTGCCTGCACCTGGGATGTCA
>NW_010286989.1:3169-4103 GCF_000700745.2 Antrostomus carolinensis
TTTTATGCAACCCCCAAAAAAAAATACATAAACCTGCCGAGCCCTGCCCCGGCCGCCCTCGCCCTGGCCGCAGGGGCAGGATTTGGTACAGGCAGCTGCCTGCTTGACTCACCCCAGCGCGACCCAGCCAGGGTGGGGTGCAAGGGCAGCATCCTCGTCCCAGGGTTTGCACCTCCACCGAAACAGCACCAAAAACCACCAGAGATCAACCCATCAACCCTTCCCAGGCACCCCCCCAGCCTCCGGACACCTCCGAGCAGCTGAGAAATCCTTCTGCTTTCTTAATCCTCCATAGGAAGATAAGGAATTAGGGCTTTGAGCGCAGCGATCACTTGCTGCCGCTGATCCCACATCCCCCTGGGAGCATCCTGGTTCCCAGCAGGATGGTGGACTGGGCAGGACCCGACTTCACTGCTGCCCAGCAGAAACAGACAGCAATTCCAGTGGTTTGAGCCCTGGTGATGCCAAGGAGCCGATGGCAGCACCGGGACCTGCCAGCTGTGCTGCTGCACGGGGTGGATGCTCCAGGTGCTGTCAGGTGCCGGTGGTGGCTCCCGGCCTCTCCCAGCAACAAAACTTTGGGAGGTTTCTGCTTTCTAGCAGCAGGGCAGAGGGATGGCTTCATTAGGGATTTCTCCCCATCAGAGGCCAGAGCTTCAAACCATCCAGCACACAACCTGTTTGCTGGAGACAGCAAACGGCAGAGGAAAACCTCCAGCACAGGCAGGAGCAGTGCTGTGCCCACCCTGCGGTGCTGGGCGCTGCCGGGAGGTCCTGCCTGTCCCTGCCACACTGACGACATGTGTCCATCTCTCTCCAGGGCAGGGGAGAAACAGAAGCAGGCTCATGGCCATGCACAGGCCACAGCACCAAGTCAAGGTGGTTCCACCAGTCAACCCCAAGCCCTCTGCGGTGCTGGTGGCCCTGCGCTCCC
>NW_010286989.1:4140-4453 GCF_000700745.2 Antrostomus carolinensis
CCGCCCCGGCTCCCCCGCCACCTCAAAGCCACAGTTGTGGGACAGCACGAGTCACCGGGACAAACCGCACTGTGCTTGGAAGAGGCATCTCCTCTCCGTGCTGCAGGCTGATTTGGCACCAAGGGTGAAACTATTTTTCTCCATAATTTTTCCTTCAACCATAGGAAAAAAAGAAGCTGTACGAAGGGTGGGTGGTGGAGACATCAGGAGCACCCCCCAGCACCCCATCCGCACCTCAAGAAGGGTTCTTGTGGAGGGGGGATGCTGTGAGCAGCTTCTGGTGCTGGGGGAGTGATGCTGGCCCCACCTCCCC
>NW_010286989.1:4469-4709 GCF_000700745.2 Antrostomus carolinensis
TTCCGGCTGCGGCTCAGCTCGGAAATGGGCAGTAGTGACCCAAGGCTCTGGTGCTATTTACACCTGAACAGCTGCGAGGGGAAACAATAAACACTGAAAAAAAAATTGAAAAGAGCTGGTTTGCTCTATTTTTGGCTTTAGAAACCAGCCAAGATCAGAAATGCCACTTGTAAACACTGGTCCCAGTAAAAGGGAGCGCAGACATCCTCATCCTCATCCTCCTCCCGCCTCCGCTTCAGC